>NW_027473500.1:0-270273 GCF_050947335.1 Megachile rotundata | reverse complement strand
GCGATTGTATGATTGTGATTGTATGATTGCGATAGTATGATTGTGATTGTATGATTGTGATTGTATGATTGCGATTGTATGAATGTGATTGTATGATTGTGATGGTATGATTGTGATTGTTTGATTGTGATTGTACGATTGTGATAGTATGATTGTATTTGGGAGATTGTATTTGGGATATTGTAATCGTATGATTGCGATTGTATGATTGTGATTGTATGATTGTGATGTATGATTGTAATTGTATGATTATGATTGTTTGATTGTGATTGTATGATTGAGATTGTATGATTGTGATTGTATGCTTGCGATTGTATGAATACGATTGTATGATTGTGATTGTATGATTGTGATTGTATGATTGTGATTGTATGATTGTAATTGCATGATTATGATTGTATGATTGTGATTGTATGATTGCGATTGTATGATTGTGATTGTATGATTATGATTGTATTTTTGTGATTGTATGATTGTGATTGTATGATTGTGATTGTATGATTGTGATTGTATGACTGTGATTGTATGATTGTGATTGTATGATTGCGATTGTATGAATGCGATTGTATGATTGTGATTGTATGATTGTGATTGTATGATTGTGATTGTACGATTGTGATAGTATGATTGTATTTGGGAGATTGTGTTTGGCATATTGTAATTGTATGATTGCGATTGTATGATTGTGATTGTATGATTGTGATGTATGATTGTAATTGTATGATTATGATTGTTTGATTGTGATTGTATGATTGAGATTGTATGATTGTGATTGTATGCTTGCGATTGTATGAATGTGATTGTATGATTGTGATTGTATGATTGTGATTGTCTGATTGTGGTTGTATGATTGTGATTGTATGATTGAGATTGTATGATTGTGATTGTATGATTGCGATTGTATGACTGCGATTGTATGATTGCGATTGTATGATTGTGATTGTATGATTGTGATTGTATGATTGTGATTGCATGATTGTGATTGTATGATTGTGATTGCATGATTTTGAATGTATGATTGTGATTGTATGATTGTGATTGCATGATTGTGATTGTATGATTGTGATTGTATGATTGCGATTGTATGAATGCGATTGTATGATTGTGATTGCATAATTGTGATTGTATGATTGTGATTGTATTTTTGTGATTGTATGATAGTGATTGTATGATTGTGATTGTATGATTGTGATTGTATGATTGCGATTGTATGAATGCGATTGTATGATTGTGATTGCATAATTGTGATTGTATGATTGTGATTGTATGATTGTGATTGTCTGATTGTGGTTGTATGATTGTGATTGTATGATTGAGATTGTATGATTGTGGTTGTATGATTGCGATTGTATGACTGCGATTGTATGATTGCGATTGTATGATTGTGATTGTATGATTGTAATTGTATGATTGCGATTGTATGATTGTGATTGTATGAGTGTGATGTATGATTGTAATTGTATGATTATGATTGTATGATTGTGATTGTATGATTGAGATTGTATGATTGTGATTGTATGATTGTGATTGACTGATTGTGGTTGTGCGATTGTGATTGTACGATTGTGATTGTACGATTGTGATTGTAGGATTGTGATTGTATGATTATGATTGTATGATTGTGATTGCATGATTGTGATTGTATGATTGTGATTGCATGATTTTGAATGTATCATTGTGATTGTATGATTGTGATTGTATGATTGTGATTGTATGATTGTGATTGTATGGTTGTGATTGTATGATTGTGATTGTATGATTGTGATTGTCTGATTGTGATTGTATGATTGTGATTGTATGATTGTGAAAGTATGATTGTGATTGTATGATTGTGATTGTATGATTGTGATTGTATGATTGTGATTGTATGATTGTGATTGTATGATTGTGATTGTATGATTGCGATTGTATGAATGCGATTGTATGATTGTGATTGCATAATTGTGATTGTATGATTGTGATTGTATGATTGTGATTGTCTGATTGTGGTTGTATGATTGTGATTGTATGATTGTGATTGTATGATTGTGATTGCATGATTGTGATTGTATGATTGTATTTGCGAGATTGTATTTGGGATATTGTAATTGTATGATTGCGATTGTATGATTGTAATTGTATGATTATGATTGTATGATTGTGATTGTATGATTGTGATGGTATGATTGTGATTGTATGATTGCGATAGTATGATTGTGATTGTATGATTGTGATTGTAAGATTGCGATTGTATGAATGTGATTGTATGATTGTGATGGTATGATTGTGATTGTATGATTATGATTGTATTTTTGTAATTGTATGATTGTGATTGTATGATTGTGATTGTATGATTGTGATTGTATGACTGTGATTGTATGATTGTGATTGTATGATTGCGATTGTATGAATGCGATTGTATGATTGTGATTGTATGATTATGATTGTATGATTGTGATTGTATGATTGAGATTGTATGATTGTGATTGTATGCTTGCGATTGTATGGTTGTGATTGTATGATTGTATTTGGGAGATTGTATTTGGGATATTGTAATTGTATGATTGCGATTGTATGATTGTGATTGTATGATTGTGATGTATGATTCTAATTGTATGATTATGATTGTATGATTGTGATGGTATGATTGAGATTGTATGATTGTGATTGTATGCTTGCGATTGTATGATTGTGATTGTATGATTGTGATTCTTTGATTGTGATTGTATGATTGTGATTGTATGATTGTGATTGTATGATTGTGATTGTATGATTGTGATTGTATGATTGTGATTGTTTGATTGTATTTGGGAGATTGTATTTGGGAGATTGTAATTGTATGATTGCGATTGTATGATTGTGATTGTATGATTGCGATTATATGGTTGTGATTGTATGATTGTGATTGTATGATTGTGATTGTATGATTGTATTTGGGAGATTGTAGTTGGGAGATTTTATTTGGGAGATTGTATTTGGGAGATTGTAATTGTATGATTGCGGTTGTATGATTGTGATTGTATGATTGCGATTGTATGATTGTGATTGTATGATTGTGATGTATGATTGTAATTGTATGATTATGATTGTATGATTGTGATTGTATGATTGCGATTATATGATTGTGATTGTATGATTATGATTGTATTTTTGTGATTGTATGATTGTGATTGTATGATTGTGATTGTATGATTGTGATTGTATGATTGTGATTGTATGATTGTGATTGTATGATTTGCTATTGTATGAATGCGATTGTATGATTGTGATTGCATAATTGTGATTGTATGATTGTGATTGTATGATTGTGATTGTCTGATTGTGGTTATATGATTGTGATTGTATGATTGTGATTGTATGATTGTGATTGTATGATTGTGATTGTATGATTGTATTTGGGAGATTGTATTTGGGACATTGTAATTGTATGATTGCGATTGTATGATTGTGATTGTATGATTGTGATGTATGATTGTAATTGTTTGATTATGTTTGTATGATTGTGATTGTATGATTGTGATTGTATGACTGTGATTGTATGATTGTAATTGTATGATTATGATTGTATGATTGTGATTGTATGATTGTGATGGTATGATTGTGATTGTATGACTGTGGTTGTATGATTGTGATTGTATGATTGTGATTGTATGATTGTGAAAGTATGATTGTGATGGTATGATTGTGATTGTATGATTGTGATTGTAAGATTGTGATTGTATGAGTGTGATTGTCTGATTGTGGCTGTGCGATTGTAATTGTACGATTGTGATTGTACGATTGTTATTGAATGATTGTGATTGTATGATTCTGATTGTATGATTGTGATTGCATGATTGTGATTGTATGATTGTGATTGCATGATTTTGAATGTATGATTGTGATTGTATGATTGTGATTGCATGATTGTGATTGTATGATTGTGATTGTATGATTGCGATTGTATGAATGCGATTGTATGATTGTGATTGCATAATTGTGATTGAATGATTGTGATTGTATGGTTGTGAAAGTATGATTGTGATTGTATGATTGTGATTGTATGATTGTGATTGTATGATTGTGATTGTATGATTGTGATTGTATGAGTGTGATTGCCTGATTGTGGTTGTGCGATTGTGATTGTACGATTGTGAATGTACGATTGTGATTGTATGATTGTGATTGTATGAATATGATTGTATGATTGTGATTGCATGATTATGATTGTATGATTGCGATTGCATGATTTTGAATGTATGATTGTGATTGTATGATTCTGATTGTATGATTGTGATTGTATGATTGTGATTGTATGATTGTGATTGCATGATTGTGATTGTATGATTGTGATTGCATGATTTTGAATGTATGATTGTGATTGTATGATTGTGATTGCATGATTGTGATTGTATGATTGTGATTGTATGATTGCGATTGTATGAATGCGATTGTATGATTGTGATTGCATAATTGTGATTGTATGATTGTGATTGTATTTTTGTGATTGTATGATAGTGATTGTATGATTGTGATTGTATGATTGTGATTGTATGATTGCGATTGTATGAATGCGATTGTATGATTGTGATTGCATAATTGTGATTGTATGATTGTGATTGTATGATTGTGATTGTCTGATTGTGGTTGTATGATTGTGATTGTATGATTGAGATTGTATGATTGTGGTTGTATGATTGCGATTGTATGACTGCGATTGTATGATTGCGATTGTATGATTGTGATTGTATGATTGTAATTGTATGATTGCGATTGTATGATTGTGATTGTATGAGTGTGATGTATGATTGTAATTGTATGATTATGATTGTATGATTGTGATTGTATGATTGAGATTGTATGATTGTGATTGTATGATTGTGATTGACTGATTGTGGTTGTGCGATTGTGATTGTACGATTGTGATTGTACGATTGTGATTGTAGGATTGTGATTGTATGATTATGATTGTATGATTGTGATTGCATGATTGTGATTGTATGATTGTGATTGCATGATTTTGAATGTATCATTGTGATTGTATGATTGTGATTGTATGATTGTGATTGTATGATTGTGATTGTATGGTTGTGATTGTATGATTGTGATTGTATGATTGTGATTGTCTGATTGTGATTGTATGATTGTGATTGTATGATTGTGAAAGTATGATTGTGATTGTATGATTGTGATTGTATGATTGTGATTGTATGATTGTGATTGTATGATTGTGATTGTATGAGTGTGATTGTGTGATTGTGGCTGTGCGATTGAGATTGTACGATTGTGATTGTACGATTGTGATTGTACGATTGTGATTGAATGATTGTGATTGTATGATTATGATTGTATGATTGTGATTGCATGATTGTGATTGTATGATTGTGATTGCATGATTTTGAATGTATGATTGTGATTGTATGATTGTGATTGTATGATTGTGATTGTATGATTGTGATTGTATGATTGTGATTGTATGATTGTGATTGTATGATTGCGATTGTATGAATGCGATTGTATGATTGTGATTGCATAATTGTGATTGTATGATTGTGATTGTATGATTGTGATTGTCTGATTGTGGTTGTATGATTGTGATTGTATGATTGTGATTGTATGATTGTGATTGCATGATTGTGATTGTATGATTGTATTTGCGAGATTGTATTTGGGATATTGTAATTGTATGATTGCGATTGTATGATTGTAATTGTATGATTATGATTGTATGATTGTGATTGTATGATTGTGATGGTATGATTGTGATTGTATGATTGCGATAGTATGATTGTGATTGTATGATTGTGATTGTAAGATTGCGATTGTATGAATGTGATTGTATGATTGTGATGGTATGATTGTGATTGTATGATTATGATTGTATTTTTGTAATTGTATGATTGTGATTGTATGATTGTGATTGTATGATTGTGATTGTATGACTGTGATTGTATGATTGTGATTGTATGATTGCGATTGTATGAATGCGATTGTATGATTGTGATTGTATGATTGTGATTGTATGATTGCGATTGTATGAATGCGATTGTATGATTGTGATTGCATAATTGTGATTGAATGATTGTGATTGTATGATTGTGATTGTATGATTGTGATTGTATGATTGTGATTGTATGATTGTGATTGTCTGATTGTGGTTGTATGATTGAGATTGTATGATTGAGATTGTATGATTGTGATTGTATGATTGTGATTGTATGATTGTGATTGTATGATTGTGATTGTATGATTGTGATTGTATGATTGTGAACGTATGATTGTGATTGTATGATTATGATTGTATGATTGTGATTGTATGATTGTGATTGTATGATTGTATTTGGGAGATTGTAATTGTATGATTGCGATTGTATGATTGTGATTGTATGATTGCGATTGTATGATTGCGATTGTATGATTGTGATGTATGATTGTAATTGTATGATTGTGATTGTATGATTGTGATTGTACGAATATGATTGTATGATTGTGATCGTATGATTGTGATTGTATGATTGTGATTGTATGATTGCGATAGTATGATTGTGATTGTATGATTGTGATTGTATGATTGTGATGTATGATTGTAATTGTATGATTATGATTGTATGATTGTGATTGCATGATTGTGATTGTATGATTGTATTTGCGAGATTGTATTTGGGATATTGTAATTGTATGATTGCGATTGTATGATTGTAATTGTATGATTATGATTGTATGATTGTGATTGTATGATTGTGATGGTATGATTGTGATTGTATGATTGTGAATGTATGATTGTATTTGGGATATTGTAATTTTATGATTGCGATTGTATGATTGTGATTGTATGATTGTGATGTATGATTCTAATTGTATGATTATGATTGTATGATTGTGATTGTATGATTGTGATAGTATGATTGTGATTGTATGATTGTGATTGTATGATTGTGATTGTATGATTATGATTGTATGATTGCGATTGTATGAATGCGATTGTATGATTGTGATTGTATGATTGCGATTGTATGATTGTGATTGTATGATTGTGATGTATGATTGTAATTGAATGATTATGATTGTATGATTGTGATTGTATGATTGAGATTGTATGATTGTGATTGTATGATTGCGATTGTATGATTGTGATTGTATGATTGTGATTGTATGATTGTGATTGTATGATTGTGATTGTATGGTTGTGATTGTATGATTGTGAAAGTGTGATTGTGATTGTATGATTGTTATTGTATGATTGTGATTGTATGATTGTGATTGTATGATTGTGATTGTATGATTGTGATTGTATGATTGTGATTGTATGATTGTGATTGTATGATTGTGAATGTACGATTGTGATTGTATGATTGTGATTGTATGAATATGATTGTATGATTGTGATTGCATGATTGTGATTGTATGATTGTGATTGCATGATTTTGAATGTATGGTTGTGATTGTATGATTGTGATTGTATGATTGTGATCGTATGACTGTGATTGTATGATTGTGATTGTATGATTGCGATAGTATGATTGTGATTGTATGATTGTGATTGTATGATTGTGATGTATGATTGTAATTGTATGATTATGATTGTATGATTGTGATTGTATGATGGAGATTGTATGATTGTGATTGTATGCTTGCGATTGTATGATTGTGAATGTATGATTGTATTTGGGAGATTGTATTTGGGATATTGTAATTTTATGATTGCGATTGTATGATTGTGATTGTATGATTGTGATGTATGATTCTAATTGTATGATTATGATTGTATGATTGTGATTGTATGATTGTGATAGTATGATTGTGATTGTATGATTGTGATTGTATGATTGTGATTGTATGATTGTGATTGTATGATTGTATTTGGGAGATTGTATTTGGTAGATTGTAATTGTATGATTGCGATTGTATGATTGTGATTGTATGATTGCGATTGTATGATTGTGATTGTATGATTGTGATGTATGATTGTAATTGTATGATTACGATTGTATGATTGTGATTGTATGATTGTGATTGTATGATTGTATTTGGGAGATTGTATTTGGGATATTGTAATTGTATGATTGCGATTGTATGATTGTGATTGTATGATTGTGATTGCATGATTGTGATTGTATGATTGTATTTGGGAGATTGTATTGGGGATATTGTAATTGTATGATTGCGATTGTATGATTGTGATTGTATGAGTGTGATGTATGATTGTAATTGTATGATTATGATTGTATGATTGTGATTGTATGATTGAGATTGTATGATTGTGATTGTATGATTGTGATTGACTGATTGTGGTTGTGCGATTGTGATTGTACGATTGTGATTGTACGATTGTGATTGTAGGATTGTGATTGTATGATTATGATTGTATGATTGTGATTGCATGATTGTGATTGTATGATTGTGATTGCATGATTTTGAATGTATCATTGTGATTGTATGATTGTGATTGTATGATTGTGATTGTATGATTGTGAAAGTATGATTGTGATTGTATGATTGTGATTGTATGATTGTGATTGTATGATTGTGATTGTATGATTGTGATTGTATGAGTGTGATTGTGTGATTGTGGTTGTGCGATTGAGATTGTACGATTGTGATTGTACGATTGTGATTGAATGATTGTGATTGTATGATTATGATTGTATGATTGTGATTGCATGATTGTGATTGTATGAATGCGATTGTATGATTGTGATTGCATAATTGTGATTGAATGATTGTGATTGTATGATTGTGATTGTATGATTGTGATTGTATGATTGTGATTGTATGATTGTGATTGTCTGATTGTGGTTGTATGATTGTGATTGTATGATTGTGATTGTATGATTATGATTGTATGATTGCGATTGTATGAATGCGATTGTATGATTGTGATTGTATGATTGCGATTGTATGATTGTGATTGTATGATTGTGATGTATGATTGTAATTGTATGATTATGATTGTATGATTGTGATTGTATGATTGTGATTGTATGATTGTGATTGTATGATTGTGATTGTATGATTGTGATTGTATGGTTGTGATTGTATGATTGTGAAAGTACGATTGTGATTGTATGATTGTGATTGTATGATTGTGATCGTATGATTGTGATTGTATGATTGTGATTGTATGATTGCGATAGTATGATTGTGATTGTATGATTGTGATTGTATGATTGTGATGTATGATTGTAATTGTATGATTATGATTGTATGATTGTGATTGTATGATGGAGATTGTATGATTGTGATTGTATGCTTGCGATTGTATGATTGTGAATGTATGATTGTATTTGGGAGATTGTATTTGGGATATTGTAATTTTATGATTGCGATTGTATGATTGTGATTGTATGATTGTGATGTATGATTCTAATTGTATGATTATGATTGTATGGTTGTGATTGTATGAATGTGATAGTATGATTGTGATTGTATGATTGTGATTGTATGATTGTGATTCTATGATTGTATTTGGGAGATTGTATTTGGGAGATTGTAATTGTATGATTGCGATTGTATGATTGTGATTGTATGAATATGATTGTATGATTGTGATTGTATGATTGCGATTGTATGATTGCGATTGTATGATTGTGATGTATGAGTGTAATTGTATGATTATGATTGTATGATTGTGATTGTATGATTGTGATTGTATGATTGTGATGTATGATTGTAATTGTATGATTATGATTGTATGATTGTGATTGTATGATTGAGATTGTATGATTGAGATTGTATGATTGTGATTGTATGCTTGCGATTGTATGAATGTGATTGTATGATTGTGATTGTATGACTGCCATTGTATGATTGTGATTGTATGATTGTGATTGTATGTTTGTATAAGTATGATTGTGATGGTATGATTGTGATTGTATGATTGTGATTGTATGATTGTGATTGTATGAGTGTGATTGTCTGATTGTGGTTGTGCGATTGTGATTGTACGATTGTGATTGTACGATTGTTATTGAATGATTGTGATTGTATGATTCTGATTGTATGATTGTGATTGCATGATTGTGATTGTATGATTGTGATTGCATGATTTTGAATGTATGATTGTGATTGTATGATTGTGATTGTATGATTGTGATTGTATGATTGTGATTGTATGATTGTGATTGTATGATTGTGATTGTATGATTATGATTGTATGATTGCGATTGTATGAATGCGATTGTATGATTGTGATTGTATGATTGCGATTGTATGATTGTGATTGTATGATTGTGATGTATGATTGTAATTGTATGATTATGATTGTATGATTGTGATTGTATGATTGAGATTGTATGATTGTGATTGTATGATTGCGATTGTATGATTGTGATTGTATGATTGTGATTGTATGATTGCGATAGTATGATTGTGATTGTATGATTGTGATTGTATGATTGTGATTGTATGATTGTGATGTATGATTGTAATTGTATGATTATGATTGTATGATTGTGATTGTATGATGGAGATTGTATGATTGTGATTGTATGCTTGCGATTGTATGATTGTGAATGTATGATTGTATTTGGGAGATTGTATTTGGGATATTGTAATTTTATGATTGCGATTGTATGATTGTGATTGTATGATTGTGATGTATGATTCTAATTGTATGATTATGATTGTATGATTGTGATTGTATGAATGTGATAGTATGATTGTGATTGTATGATTGTGATTGTATGATTGTGATTGTATGATTGTATTTGGGAGATTGTATTTGGGAGATTGTAATTGTATGATTGCGATTGTATGATTGTGATTGTATGATTGTGATTGTATGATTGTATTTGGGAGATTGTAGTTGGGAGATTGTATTTGGGAGATTGTATTTGGGAGATTGTAATTGTATGATTGCGGTTGTATGATTGTGATTGTATGATTGCGATTGTATGATTGTGATTGTATGATTGTGATGTATGATTGTAATATTATGATTATGATTGTATGATTGTGATTGTATGATTGCGATTGTATGATTGTATTTGGGAGATTGTAGTTGGGAGATTGTATTTGGGAGATTGTATTTGGGAGATTGTAATTGTATGATTGCGATTGTATGATTGTGATTGTATGATTGCGATTGTATGATTGTGACTGTATGACTATGATATTATTTTTGTGATTGTATGATTGTGATTGTATGATTGCGATTGTATGATTGTGATTGTATGATTGCGATTGTATGAATGCGATTGTATGATTGTGACTGCATAATTGTGATTGTATGATTGTGATTGTCTGATTGTGGTTGTATGATTGTGATTGTATGATTGTGATTGTATGATTGTGATTGTATGATTGTGATTGTATGATTGTGATTGTATGATTGTATTTGGGAGATTGTATTTGGGATATTGTAATTGTATGATTGCGATTGTATGATTGTGATTGTATGATTGCGATTGTATGATTGTGATTGTATGATTGTGATGTATGATTGTTATTGTATGATTATGATTGTATGATTGTGATTGTATGATTGTGATGGTATGATTGTGATTGTATGATTGCGATAGTATGATTGTGATTGTATGATTGTGATTGTATGATTGTAATTGCATGATTATGATTGTATGATTGTGATTGTATGATTGCGATTGTATGATTGTGATTGTATGATTATGATTGTATTTTTGCGATTGTATGATTGTGATTGTATGATTGTGATTGTATGATTGTGATTGTATGATTGTGATTGTATGATTGTGATTGTATGACTGTGATTGTATGATTGTGATTGTATGATTGCGATTGTATGTTTGTGATTTCATGATTGTGATTGTATGATTGTGATTGTATGATTGTGATTGTATGATTGTATTTGGGAGATTGTATTTGGGAGATTGTATTTGGGAGATTGTAATTGTATGATTGCGATTGTATGATTGTGATTGTATGATTGCGATTGTATGATTGTGATTGTATGATTGTGATGTATGATTGTAATTGTATGATTACGATTGTATGATTGTGATTGTATGATTGTGATTGTATGATTGTATTTGGGAGATTGTATTTGGGATATTGTAATTGTATGATTGCGATTGTATGATTGTGATTGTATGATTGTGATTGCATGATTGTGATTGTATGATTGTATTTGGGAGATTGTATTTGGGATATTGTAATTGTATGATTGCGATTGTATGATTGTGATTGTATGAGTGTGATGTATGATTGTAATTGTATGATTATGATTGTATGATTGTGATTGTATGATTGAGATTGTATGATTGTGATTGTATGATTGTGATTGACTGATTGTGGTTGTGCGATTGTGATTGTACGATTGTGATTGTACGATTGTGATTGTAGGATTGTGATTGTATGATTATGATTGTATGATTGTGATTGCATGATTGTGATTGTATGATTGTGATTGCATGATTTTGAATGTATCATTGTGATTGTATGATTGTGATTGTATGATTGTGATTGTATGATTGTGAAAGTATGATTGTGATTGTATGATTGTGATTGTATGATTGTGATTGTATGATTGTGATTGTATGATTGTGATGTATGATTGTAATTGTATGATTACGATTGTATGATTGTGATTGTATGATTGTGATGTATGATTGTAATTGTATGATTACGATTGTATGATTGTGATTGTATGATTGTGATTGTATGATTGTATTTGGGAGATTGTATTTGGGAGATTGTATTTGGGATATTGTAATTGTATGATTGCGATTGTATGATTGTGATTGTATGATTGTGATTGCATGATTGTGATTGTATGATTGTATTTGGGAGATTGTATTTGGGATATTGTAATTGTATGATTGCGATTGTATGATTGTGATTGTATGAGTGTGATGTATGATTGTAATTGTATGATTATGATTGTATGATTGTGATTGTATGATTGAGATTGTATGATTGTGATTGTATGATTGCGATTGTATGATTGTGATTGTATGATTGTGATGTATGATTGTTATTGTATGATTATGATTGTATGATTGTGATTGTATGATTGTGATGGTATGATTGTGATTGTATGATTGCGATAGTATGATTGTGATTGTATGATTGTGATTGTATGATTGTAATTGCATGATTATGATTGTATGATTGTGATTGTATGATTGCGATTGTATGATTGTGATTGTATGATTATGATTGTATGATTGTGATTGCATGATTGTGATTGTATGATTGCGATAGTATGTTTGTGATTTTATTATTGTGATTGTATGATTGTGATTGTATGATTGTGATTGTATGATTGTGATGTATGATTGTAATTGTATGATTACGATTGTATGATTGTGATTGTATGATTGTGATTGTATGATTGTGATTGTATGATTGTATTTGGGAGATTGTATTTGGGATATTGTAATTGTATGATTGCGATTGTATGATTGTGATTGTATGATTGTGATTGCATGATTGTGATTGTATGATTGTATTTGGGAGATTGTATTTGGGATATTGTAATTGTATGATTGGGATTGTATGATTGTGATTGTATGATTGTGATTGCATGATTGTGATTGTATGATTGTGATTGCATGATTTTGAATGTATGATTGTGATTGTATGATTGTGATTGTATGATTGTGATTGTATGATTGTGATTGGATGATTGTGATTGTATGATTGTGATTGTATGATTGTGATTGCATGATTATGATTGTATGATTGTGATTGTATGATTGTGATGGTATGATTGTGATTGTATGATTGCGATTGTATGATTGTATTTGGGAGATTGTAGTTGGGAGATTGTATTTGGGAGATTGTATTTGGGAGATTGTAATTGTATGATTGCGATTGTATGATTGTGATTGTATGATTGCGATTGTATGATCGTGATTGTATGATTGCGATTGTATGATTGTGATTGTATGATTATGATTGTATTTTTGTGATTGTAAGATTGTGATTGTATGATTGTGATTGTATGATTGTGATTGTATGATTGTGATTGTATGATTGCGATTGTATGAATGCGATTGTATGATTGTGATTGCATAATTGTGATTGTATGATTGTGATTGTATGATTGTGATTGTCTGATTGTGGTTGTATGATTGTGATTGTATGATTGTGATTGTATGATTGTGATTGCATGATTGTGATTGTATGATTGTATTTGCGAGATTGTATTTGGGATATTGTAATTGTATGATTGCGATTGTATGATTGTAATTGTATGATTATGATTGTATGATTGTGATTGTATGATTGTGATGGTATGATTGTGATTGTATGATTGCGATAGTATGATTGTGATTGTATGATTGTGATTGTAAGATTGCGATTGTATGAATGTGATTGTATGATTGTGATGGTATGATTGTGATTGTATGATTATGATTGTATTTTTGTAATTGTATGATTGTGATTGTATGATTGTGATTGTATGATTGTGATTGTATGACTGTGATTGTATGATTGTGATTGTATGATTGCGATTGTATGAATGCGATTGTATGATTGTGATTGTATGATTGTGATTGTATGATTGCGATTGTATGAATGCGATTGTATGATTGTGATTGCATAATTCTGATTGAATGATTGTGATTGTATGATTGTGATTGTATGATTGTGATTGTATGATTGTGATTGTATGATTGTGATTGTCTGATTGTGGTTGTATGATTGAGATTGTATGATTGAGATTGTATGATTGTGATTGTATGATTGCGATTGTATGATTGTGATTGTATGATTGTGATTGTATGATTGTGATTGTATGATTGTGATTGTATGATTGTGATTGTATGGTTGTGATTGTATGATTGTGATTGTATGATTGTGATTGTATGATTGTGATTGTATGATTGTGAACGTATGATTGTGATTGTATGATTATGATTGTATGATTGTGATTGTATGATTGTGATTGTATGATTGTATTTGGGAGATTGTAATTGTATGATTGCGATTGTATGATTGTGATTGTATGATTGCGATTGTATGATTGCGATTGTATGATTGTGATGTATGATTGTAATTGTATGATTATGATTGTATGATTGTGATTGTATGATTGTGATTGTATGATTGTGATGTATGATTGTAATTGTATGATTATGATTGTATGATTGTGATTGTATGATTGAGATTGTATGATTGAGATTGTATGATTGTGATTGTATGCTTGCGATTGTATGAATGTGATTGTATGATTGTGATTGTATGACTGTGATTGTATGATTGTGATTGTATGATTGTGATTGTATGTTTGTATAAGTATGATTGTGATGGTATGATTGTTATTGTATGATTGTGATTGTATGATTGTGATTGTATGATTGTGATTGTATGATTGTGATTGTATGATTGTGATTGTATGATTGCGATTGTATGATTGTGATTGTATGCTTGTGATTGTATGATTGCGATTGTATGATTGTGACTGTATGACTATGATTGTATTTTTGTGATTGTATGATTGTGATTGTATGATTGTGATTGTATGATTGCGATTGTATGATTGCGATTGTATGATTGTGATTGTATGATTGCGATTGTATGAATGCGATTGTATGATTGTGATTGCATAATTGTGATTGTATGATTGTGATTGTATGATTGTGATTGTCTGATTGTGGTTGTATGATTGTGATTGTATGATTGTGATTGTATGATTGTGATTGTATGATTGTGATTGTATGATTGTATTTGGGAGATTGTATTTGGGATATTGTAATTGTATGATTGCGATTGTATGATTGTGATTGTATGGTTGCGATTGTATGATTGTGATTGTATGATTGTGATGTATGATTGTAATTGTATGATTATGATTGTATGATTGTGATTGTATGATTGTGATGGTATGATTGTGATTGTATGATTGCGATAGTATGATTGTGATTGTATGATTGTGATTGTATGATTGTAATTGCATGATTATGATTGTATGTTTGTGATTGTATGATTGTGATTGTATGATTGCGATTGTATGATTGTAATTGTATGTTTATGATTGTATGATTGTGATTGTATGATTGTGATGGTATGATTGTGATTGTATGATTGCGATAGTATGATTGTGATTGTATGCTTGCGATTGTATGAATACGATTGTATGATTGTGATTGTATGATTGTGATTGTATGATTGTAATTGCATGATTATGATTGTATGATTGTGATTGTATGATTGTGATTGTATGATTGTGATTGCATGATTGTGATTGTATGATTGTATTTGGGAGATTGTATTTGGGATATTGTAATTGTATGATTGCGATTGTATGATTGTGATTGTATGAGTGTGATGTATGATTGTAATTGTATGATTATGATTGTATGATTGTGATTGTATGATTGAGATTGTATGATTGTGATTGTATGATTGTGATTGACTGATTGTGGTTGTGCGATTGTGATTGTACGATTGTGATTGTAGGATTGTGATTGTATGATTATGATTGTATGATTGTGATTGTATGATTGTGATGTATGATTGTAATTGTATGATTATGATTGTATGATTGTGATTGTATGATTGAGATTGTATGATTGTGATTGTATGCTTGCGATTGTATGGTTGTGATTGTATGATTGTATTTGGGAGATTGTATTTGGGATATTGTAATTGTATGATTGCGATTGTATGATTGTGATTGTATGATTGTGATGTATGATTCTAATTGTATGATTATGATTGTATGATTGTGATGGTATGATTGAGATTGTATGATTGTGATTGTATGCTTGCGATTGTATGATTGTGATTGTATGATTGTGATTCTTTGATTGTGATTGTATGATTGTGATTGTATGATTGTGATTGTATGATTGTGATTGTATGATTGTGATTGTATGATTGTGATTGTATGATTGTGATTGTATGATTGTGATTGTATGATTGTGATTGTATGATTGTGATTGTATGATTGTGATTGTATGATTGTGATTGTATGATTGTGATTGTTTGATTGTATTTGGGAGATTGTATTTGGGAGATTGTATTTGGGAGATTGTAATTGTATGATTGCGATTGTATGATTGTGATTGTATGATTGCGATTATATGGTTGTGATTGTATGATTGTGATTGTATGATTGTGATTGTATGATTGTATTTGGGAGATTGTAGTTGGGAGATTTTATTTGGGAGATTGTATTTGGGAGATTGTAATTGTATGATTGCGGTTGTATGATTGTGATTGTATGATTGCGATTGTATGATTGTGATTGTATGATTGTGATGTATGATTGTAATTGTATGATTATGATTGTATGATTGTGATTGTATGATTGTGATGGTATGATTGTGATTGTATGATTGCGATTGTATGATTGTATTTGGGAGATTGTAGTTGGGAGATTGTATTTGGGAGATTGTAATTGTATGATTGCGATTGTATGATTGTGATTGTATGATTGCGATTATATGATTGTGATTGTATTATTATGATTGTATTTTTGTGATTGTATGATTGTGATTGTATGATTGTGATTGTATGATTGTGATTGTATGATTGTGATTGTATGATTGCGATTGTATGAATGCGATTGTATGATTGTGATTGCAAAATTGTGATTGTATGATTGTGATTGTATGATTGTGATTGTCTGATTGTGGTTATATGATTGTGATTGTATGATTGTGATTGTATGTTTGTGATTGTATGATTGTGATTGTATGATT
Source organism: Megachile rotundata (assembly GCF_050947335.1). NCBI lineage: Eukaryota > Metazoa > Arthropoda > Insecta > Hymenoptera > Megachilidae > Megachile > Megachile rotundata. The sequence continues at coordinate 252,685 of NW_027473500.1, read as the reverse complement.
GTGATTGTATGATTGTATTTGGGAGATTGTATTTGGGACATTGTAATTGTATGATTGCGATTGTATGATTGTGATTGTATGATTGTGATGTATGATTGTAATTGTTTGATTATGATTGTATGATTGTGATTGTATTATTGTGATTGTATGACTGTGATTGTATGATTGTAATTGTATGATTATGATTGTATGATTGTGATTGTATGATTGTGATGGTATGATTGTGATTGTATGACTGTGGTTGTATGATTGTGATTGTATGATTGTGATTGTATGATTGTGAAAGTATGATTGTGATGGTATGATTGTGATTGTATGATTGTGATTGTATGAGTGTGATTGTCTGATTGTGGCTGTGCGATTGTAATTGTACGATTGTGATTGTACGATTGTTATTGAATGATTGTGATTGTATGATTCTGATTGTATGATTGTGATTGCATGATTGTGATTGTATGATTGTGATTGCATGATTTTGAATGTATGATTGTGATTGTATGATTGTGATTGCATGATTGTGATTGTATGATTGTGATTGTATGATTGCGATTGTATGAATGCGATTGTATGATTGTGATTGCATAATTGTGATTGAATGATTGTGATTGTATGGTTGTGAAAGTATGATTGTGATTGTATGATTGTGATTGTATGATTGTGATTGTATGATTGTGATTGTATGAGTGTGATTGCCTGATTGTGGTTGTGCGATTGTGATTGTACGATTGTGAATGTACGATTGTGATTGTATGATTGTGATTGTATGAATATGATTGTATGATTGTGATTGCATGATTGTGATTGTATGATTGCGATTGCATGATTTTGAATGTATGATTGTGATTGTATGATTGTGATTGTATGATTGTGATCGTATGATTGTGATTGTATGATTGTGATTGTATGATTGCGATTGTATGATTGTAATTGTATGTTTATGATTGTATGATTGTGATTGTATGATTGTGATGGTATGATTGTGATTGTATGATTGCGATAGTATGATTGTGATTGTATGATTGTGATTGTATGATTGCGATTGTATGAATGTGATTGTATGATTGTGATGGTATGATTGTGATTGTTTGATTGTGATTGTACGATTGTGATAGTATGATTGTATTTGGGAGATTGTATTTGGGATATTGTAATCGTATGATTGCGATTGTATGATTGTGATTGTATGATTGTGATGTATGATTGTAATTGTATGATTATGATTGTTTGATTGTGATTGTATGATTGAGATTGTATGATTGTGATTGTATGCTTGCGATTGTATGAATACGATTGTATGATTGTGATTGTATGATTGTGATTGTATGATTGTGATTGTATGATTGTAATTGCATGATTATGATTGTATGATTGTGATTGTATGATTGCGATTGTATGATTGTGATTGTATGATTATGATTGTATTTTTGTGATTGTATGATTGTGATTGTATGATTGTGATTGTATGATTGTGATTGTATGACTGTGATTGTATGATTGTGATTGTATGATTGCGATTGTATGAATGCGATTGAATGATTGTGATTGTATGATTGTGATTGTACGATTGTGATAGTATGATTGTATTTGGGAGATTGTATTTGGCATATTGTAATTGTATGATTGCGATTGTATGATTGTGATTGTATGATTGTGATGTATGATTGTAATTGTATGATTATGATTGTTTGATTGTGATTGTATGATTGAGATTGTATGATTGTGATTGTATGCTTGCGATTGTATGAATGTGATTGTATGATTGTGATTGTATGATTGTGATTGTCTGATTGTGGTTGTATGATTGTGATTGTATGATTGAGATTGTATGATTGTGATTGTATGATTGCGATTGTATGACTGCGATTGTATGATTGCGATTGTATGATTGTGATTGTATGATTGTGATTGTATGATTGTGATTGTATGATTCTGATTGTATGATTGTGATTGTATGAATGCGATTGTATGATTGTGATTGCATAATTGTGAGTATGATTGTGATTGTATGATTGTGATTGTCTGATTGTGGTTGTATGATTGTGATTGTATGATTGTGATTGTACGATTGTGATTGTATGATTGTGATTGCATAATTGTGATTGTATGATTGTGATTGTATGATTGTGATTGTATGATTGTGATTGTCTGATTGTGGTTGTATGATTGTGATTGTATGATTGAGATTGTATGATTGTGATTGTATGATTGCGATTGTATGACTGCGATTTTATGATTGCGATTGTATGATTGTGATTGTATGATTGTGATTGTATGATTGCGATTGTATGAATGCGATTGTATGATTGTGATTGCATGATTGTGATTGTATGATTGTGATTGTATGATTGTGATGGTATGATTGTGATTGTATGACTGTGATTGTATGATTGTGATTGTATGATTGTGATTGTATGATTGTGAAAGTATGATTGTGACGGTATGATTGTGATTGTATGATTGTGATTGTATGATTGTGATTGTATGAGTGTGATTGTCTGATTGTGGCTGTGCGATTGTGATTGTACGATTGTGATTGCACGATTGTTATTGAATGATTGTGATTGTATGATTCCGATTGTATGATTGTGATTGCATGATTGTGATTGTATGATTGTGATTGCATGATTTTGAATGTATGATTGTGATTGTATGATTGTGATTGCATGATTGTGATTGTATGATTGTGATTGTATGATTGCGATTGTATGAATGCGATTGTATGATTGTGATTGCATAATTGTGATTGTATGATTGTGATTGTATTTTTGTTATTGTATGATTGTGATTGTATGATTGTGATTGTATGATTGTATTTGGGAGATTGTATTTGGGATATTGTAATTGTATGATTGCGATTGTATGATTGTGATAGTATGATTGTGATTGCATGATTGTGATTGTATGATTGTGATTGCATGATTTTGAATGTATGATTGTGATTGTATGATTGTGATTGTATGATTGTGATTGTATGATTGTGATTGGATGATTGTGATTGTATGATTGTGATTGTATGATTGTGATTGTCTGATTGTGGTTGTATGATTGTGATTGTATGATTGTGATTGTATGATTGTGATTGCATGATTGTGATTGTATGATTGTATTTGCGAGATTGTATTTGGGATATTGTAATTGTATGATTGCGATTGTATGATTGTAATTGTATGATTATGATTGTATGATTGTGATTGTATGATTGTGATGGTATGATTGTGATTGTATGATTGCGATAGTATGATTGTGATTGTATGATTGTGATTGTAAGATTGCGATTGTATGAATGTGATTGTATGATTGTGATGGTATGATTGTGATTGTATGATTATGATTGTATTTTTGTAATTGTATGATTGTGATTGTATGATTGCGATTGTATGAATGTGATTGTATGATTGTGATTGTATGATTGTGATTGTCTGATTGTGGTTGTATGACTGTGATTGTATGATTGAGATTGTATGATTGTGATTGTATGATTGCGATTGTATGACTGCGATTGTATGATTGCGATTGTATGATTGTGATTGTATGATTGTGATTGTATGATTGTGATTGTATGATTCTGATTGTATGATTGTGATTGTATGAATGCGATTGTATGATTGTGATTGCATAATTGTGAGTATGATTGTGATTGTATGATTGTGATTGTCTGATTGTGGTTGTATGATTGTGATTGTATGATTGTGATTGTACGATTGTGATTGTATGATTGTGATTGCATAATTGTGATTGTATGATTGTGATTGTATGATTGTGATTGTATGATTGTGATTGTCTGATTGTGGTTGTATGATTGTGATTGTATGATTGAGATTGTATGATTGTGATTGTATGATTGCGATTGTATGACTGCGATTTTATGATTGCGATTGTATGATTGTGATTGTATGATTGTGATTGTATGATTGCGATTGTATGAATGCGATTGTATGATTGTGATTGCATGATTGTGATTGTATGATTGTGATTGTATGATTGTGATGGTATGATTGTGATTGTATGACTGTGATTGTATGATTGTGATTGTATGATTGTGATTGTATGATTGTGAAAGTATGATTGTGACGGTATGATTGTGATTGTATGATTGTGATTGTATGATTGTGATTGTATGAGTGTGATTGTCTGATTGTGGCTGTGCGATTGTGATTGTACGATTGTGATTGCACGATTGTTATTGAATGATTGTGATTGTATGATTCCGATTGTATGATTGTGATTGCATGATTGTGATTGTATGATTGTGATTGCATGATTTTGAATGTATGATTGTGATTGTATGATTGTGATTGCATGATTGTGATTGTATGATTGTGATTGTATGATTGCGATTGTATGAATGCGATTGTATGATTGTGATTGCATAATTGTGATTGTATGATTGTGATTGTATTTTTGTTATTGTATGATTGTGATTGTATGATTGTGATTGTATGATTGTATTTGGGAGATTGTATTTGGGATATTGTAATTGTATGATTGCGATTGTATGATTGTGATTGTATGATTGTGATTGCATGATTGTGATTGTATGATTGTGATTGCATGATTTTGAATGTATGATTGTGATTGTATGATTGTGATTGTATGATTGTGATTGTATGATTGTGATTGGATGATTGTGATTGTATGATTGTGATTGTATGATTGTGATTGTCTGATTGTGGTTGTATGATTGTGATTGTATGATTGTGATTGTATGATTGTGATTGCATGATTGTGATTGTATGATTGTATTTGCGAGATTGTATTTGGGATATTGTAATTGTATGATTGCGATTGTATGATTGTAATTGTATGATTATGATTGTATGATTGTGATTGTATGATTGTGATGGTATGATTGTGATTGTATGATTGCGATAGTATGATTGTGATTGTATGATTGTGATTGTAAGATTGCGATTGTATGAATGTGATTGTATGATTGTGATGGTATGATTGTGATTGTATGATTATGATTGTATTTTTGTAATTGTATGATTGTGATTGTATGATTGTGATTGTATGATTGTGATTGTATGACTGTGATTGTATGATTGTGATTGTATGATTGCGATTGTATGAATGCGATTGTATGATTGTGATTGTATGATTGTGATTGTATGATTGCGATTGTATGAATGCGATTGTATGATTGTGATTGCATAATTGTGATTGAATGATTGTGATTGTATGATTGTGATTGTATGATTGTGATTGTATGATTGTGATTGTATGATTGTGATTGTCTGATTGTGGTTGTATGATTGAGATTGTATGATTGAGATTGTATGATTGTGATTGTATGATTGCGATTGTATGATTGTGATTGTATGATTGTGATTGTATGATTGTGATTGTATGATTGTGATTGTATGATTGTGATTGTATGATTGTGATTGTATGATTGTGATTGTATGATTGTGATTGTATGATTGTGAACGTATGATTGTGATTGTATGATTATGATTGTATGATTGTGATTGTATGATTGTGATTGTATGATTGTATTTGGGAGATTGTAATTGTATGATTGCGATTGTATGATTGTGATTGTATGATTGCGATTGTATGATTGCGATTGTATGATTGTGATGTATGATTGTAATTGTATGATTATGATTGTATGATTGTGATTGTATGATTGTGATTGTATGATTGTGATGTATGATTGTAATTGTATGATTATGATTGTATGATTGTGATTGTATGATTGAGATTGTATGATTGAGATTGTATGATTGTGATTGTATGCTTGCGATTGTATGAATGTGATTGTATGATTGTGATTGTATGACTGTGATTGTATGATTGTGATTGTATGATTGTGATTGTATGATTGTGATTGTATGTTTGTACAAGTATGATTGTGATGGTATGATTGTTATTGTATGATTGTGATTGTATGATTGTGATTGTATGATTGTGATTGTATGATTGTGATTGTATGATTGTGATTGTATGATTGTGATTGTATGATTGTGATTGTATGATTGTGATTGTATGATTGTGAATGTACGATTGTGATTGTATGATTGTGATTGTATGAATATGATTGTATGATTGTGATCGTATGATTGTGATTGTATGATTGTGATTGTATGATTGCGATAGTATGATTGTGATTGTATGATTGTGATTGTATGATTGTGATGTATGATTGTAATTGTATGATTATGATTGTATGATTGTGATTGTATGATTGAGATTGTATGATTGTGATTGTATGCTTGTGATTGTATGATTGCGATTGTATGATTGTGACTGTATGACTATGATTGTATTTTTGTGATTGTATGATTGTGATTGTATGATTGCGATTGTATGATTGTGATTGTATGATTGCGATTGTATGAATGCGATTGTATGATTGTGATTGCATAATTGTGATTGTATGATTGTGATTGTATGATTGTGATTGTCTGATTGTGGTTGTATGATTGTGATCGTATGATTGTGATTGTATGATTGTGATTGTATGATTGTGATTGTATGATTGTATTTGGGAGATTGTATTTGGGATATGGTAATTGTATGATTGCGATTGTATGATTGTGATTGTATGGTTGCGATTGTATGATTGTGATTGTATGATTGTGATGTATGATTGTAATTGTATGATTATGATTGTATGATTGTGATTGTATGATTGTGATTGTATGATTGTGATTGTATGATTATGATTGTATTTTTGTGATTGTATGATTGTGATTGTATGATTGTGATTGTATGATTGTGATTGTATGATTGTGATTGTATGACTGTGATTGTATGATTGTGATTGTATGATTGCGATTGTATGTTTGTGATTTCATGATTGTGATTGTATGATTGTATTTGGGAGATTGTATTTGGGAGATTGTAATTGTATGATTGCGATTGTATGATTGTGATTGTATGATTGCGATTGTATGATTGTGATTGTATGATTGTGATGTATGATTGTAATTGTATGATTACGATTGTATGATTGTGATTGTAGGATTGTGATTGTATGATTATGATTGTATGATTGTGATTGCATGATTGTGATTGTATGATTGTGATTGCATGATTTTGAATGTATCATTGTGATTGTATGATTGTGATTGTATGATTGTGATTGTATGATTGTGAAAGTATGATTGTGATTGTATGATTGTGATTGTATGATTGTGATTGTATGATTGTGATTGTATGATTGTGATTGTATGAGTGTGATTGTGTGATTGTGGTTGTGCGATTGAGATTGTACGATTGTGATTGTACGATTGTGATTGAATGATTGTGATTGTATGATTATGATTGTATGATTGTGATTGCATGATTGTGATTGTATGATTGTGATTGCATGATTTTGAATGTATGATTGTGATTGTATGATTGTGATTGTATGATTGTGATCGTATGATTGTGATTGTATGATTGTGATTGGATGATTGTGATTGTATGATTGTGATTGTATGATTGTGATTGCATGATTATGATTGTATGATTGTGATTGTATGATTGTGATGGTATGATTGTGATTGTATGATTGCGATTGTATGATTGTGTTTGGGAGATTGTAGTTGGGAGATTGTATTTGGGAGATTGTATTTGGGAGATTGTAATTGTATGATTGCGATTGTATGATTGTGATTGTATGATTGCGATTGTATGATGGTGATTGTATGATTATGATTGTATTTTTGTGATTGTAAGATTGTGATTGTATGATTGTGATTGTATGATTGTGATTGTATGATTGCGATTGTATGAATGCGATTGTATGATTGTGATTGCATAATTGTGATTGTATGATTGTGATTGTATGATTGTGATTGTCTGATTGTGGTTGTATGATTGTGATTGTATGATTGTTATTGTATGATTGTGATTGCATGATTGTGATTGTATGATTGTATTTACGAGATTGTATTTGGTATATTGTAATTGTATGATTGCGATTGTATGATTGTAATTGTATGATTATGATTGTATGATTGTGATTGTATGATTGTGATGGTAAGATTGTGATTGTATGATTGCGGTAGTATGATTGTGATTGTATGATTGTGATTGTATGATTGCGATTGTATGATTGTGATTGTATGATTGTGATTGTATGATTGTGATTGTATGATTGTGATTGTATGATTGTGATTGTATGATTGTATTTGGGAGATTGTATTTGGGATATTGTAATTGTATGATTGCGATTGTATGATTGTGATTGTATGATTGCGATTGTATGATTGTGATTGTATGATTGTGATGTATGATTGTTATTGTATGATTATGATTGTATGATTGTGATTGTATGATTGTGATGGTATGATTGTGATTGTATGATTGCGATAGTATGATTGTGATTGTATGATTGTGATTGTATGATTGTAATTGCATGATTATGATTGTATGATTGTGATTGTATGATTGCGATCGTATGATTGTGATTGTATGATTATGATTGTATTTTTGTGATTGTATGATTGTGATTGTATGATTGTGATTGTATGATTGTGATTGTATGATTGTGATGGTATGATTGTGATTGTATGATTGCGATTGTATGATTGTATTTGGGAGATTGTAGTTGGGAGATTGTATTTGGGAGATTGTATTTGGGAGATTGTAATTGTATGATTGCGATTGTATGATTGTGATTGTATGATTGCGATTGTATGATTGTGATTGTCTGATTATGATTGTATTTTTGTGATTGTAAGATTGTGATTGTATGATTGTGATTGTATGATTGTGATTGTATGATTGTGATTGTATGATTGTGATTGTATGATTGCGATTGTATGAATGCGATTGTATGATTGTGATTGCATAATTGTGATTGTATGATTGTGATTGTATGATTGTGATTGTCTGATTGTGATTGTATGATTGCGATTGTATGATTGTGATTGTATGCTTGTGATTGTATGATTGCGATTGTATGATTGTGACTGTATGACTATGATTGTATTTTTGTGATTGTATGATTGTGATTGTATGATTGTGATTGTATGATTGCGATTGTATGATTGTGATTGTATGATTGCGATTGTATGAATGCGATTGTATGATTGTGATTGCATAATTGTGATTGTATGGTTGTGATTGTATGATTGTGATTGTCTGATTGTGGTTGTATGATTGTGATTGTATGATTGTGATTGTATGATTGTGATTGTATGATTGTGATTGTATGATTGTATTTGGGAGATTGTATTTGGGATATTGTAATTGTATGATTGCGATTGTATGATTGTGATTGTATGGTTGCGATTGTATGATTGTGATTGTATGATTGTGATGTATGATTGTAATTGTATGATTATGATTGTATGATTGTGATTGTATGATTGTGATGGTATGATTGTGATTGTATGATTGCGATAGTATGATTGTGATTGTATGATTGTGATTGTATGATTGTAATTGCATGATTATGATTGTATGTTTGTGATTGTATGATTGCGATTGTATGATTGTGATTGTATGATTATGATTGTATTTTTGTGATTGTATGATTGTGATTGTATGATTGTGATTGTATGATTGTGATTGTATGACTGTGATTGTATGACTGTGATTGTATGATTGTGATTGGATGATTGCGATTGTATGTTTGTGATTTTATGATTGTGATTGTATGATTGTGATTGTATGATTGTATTTGGGAGATTGTATTTGGGAGATTGTATTTGGGAGATTGTAATTGTATGATTGCGATTGTATGATTGTGATTGTATGATTGCGATTGTATGATTGTGATTGTATGATTGTGATGTATGATTGTAATTGTATGATTACGATTGTATGATTGTGATTGTATGATTGTGATTGTATGATTGTATTTGGGAGATTGTATTTGGGATATTGTAATTGTATGATTGCGATTGTATGATTGTGATTGTATGATTGTGATTGCATGATTGTGATTGTATGATTGTATTTGGGAGATTGTATTTGGGATATTGTAATTGTATGATTGCGATTGTATGATTGTGATTGTATGAGTGTGATGTATGATTGTAATTGTATGATTATGATTGTATGATTGTGATTGTATGATTGAGATTGTATGATTGTGATTGTATAATTGTGATTGACTGATTGTGGTTGTGCGATTGTGATTGTACGATTGTGATTGTACGATTGTGATTGTAGGATTGTGATTGTATGATTATGATTGTATGATTGTGATTGTATGATTGTGATGTATGATTGTAATTGTATGATTATGATTGTATGATTGTGATTGTATGATTGAGATTGTATGATTGTGATTGTATGCTTGCGATTGTATGGTTGTGATTGTATGATTGTATTTGGGAGATTGTATTTGGGATATTGTAATTGTATGATTGCGATTGTATGATTGTGATTGTATGATTGTGATGTATGATTGTAATTGTTTGATTATGATTGTATGATTGTGATTGTATGATTGTGATTGTATGATTGTGATTGTATGACTGTGATTGTATGATTGTAATTGTATGATTATGATTGTATGATTGTGATTGTATGATTGTGATGGTATGATTGTGATTGTATGACTGTGGTTGTATGATTGTGATTGTATGATTGTGATTGTATGATTGTGAAAGTATGATTGTGATTGTATGATTGTGATGTATGATTGTAATTGTTTGATTATGATTGTATGATTGTGATTGTATGATTGTGATTGTATGATTGTGATTGTATGATTATGATTGTATGATTGTAATTGTATGTTTATGATTGTATGATTGTGATTGTATGATTGTGATGGTATGATTGTGATTGTATGATTGCGATAGTATGATTGTGATTGTATGATTGTGATTGTATGATTGCGATTGTATGAATGTGATTGTATGATTGTGATGGTATGATTGTGATTGTTTGATTGTGATTGTACGATTGTGATAGTATGATTGTATTTGGGAGATTGTATTTGGGATATTGTAATCGTATGATTGCGATTGTATGATTGTGAATGTATGATTGTGATGTATGATTGTAATTGTTTGATTATGATTGTTTGATTGTGATTGTATGATTGAGATTGTATGATTGTGATTGTATGCTTGCGATTGTATGAATACGATTGTATGATTGTGATTGTATGATTGTGATTGTATGATTGTAATTGCATGATTATGATTGTATGATTGTGATTGTATGATTGTGATTGTATGATTGTATTTGGGAGATTGTATTTGGGATATTGTAATTGTATGATTGCGATTGTATGATTGTGATTGTATGGTTGCGATTGTATGATTGTGATTGTATGATTGTGATTGTATGATTGTGATTGTATGATTGTGATTGCATGATTATGATTGTATGATTGTGATTGTATGATTGTGATGGTATGATTGTGATTGTATGATTGCGATTGTATGATTGTATTTGGGAGATTGTAGTTGGGAGATTGTATTTGGGAGATTGTATTTGGGAGATTGTAATTGTATGATTGCGATTGTATGATTGTGATTGTATGATTGCGATTGTATGAATGCGATTGTATGATTGTGATTGCATAATTGTGATTGTATGATTGTGATTGTATGATTGTGATTGTCTGATTGTGGTTGTATGATTGTGATTGTATGATTGTTATTGTATGATTGTGATTGCATGATTGTGATTGTATGATTGTATTTACGAGATTGTATTTGGTATATTGTAATTGTATGATTGCGATTGTATGATTGTAATTGTATGATTATGATTGTATGATTGTGATGGTAAGATTGTGATTGTATGATTGCGGTAGTATGATTGTGATTGTATGATTGTGATTGTATGATTGCGATTGTATGATTGTGATTGTATGATTGTGATTGTATGATTGTGATTGTATGATTGTGATTGTATGATTGTGATTGTATGATTGTATTTGGGAGATTGTATTTGGGATATTGTAATTGTATGATTGCGATTGTATGATTGTGATTGTATGATTGCGATTGTATGATTGTGATTGTATGATTGTGATGTATGATTGTTATTGTATGATTATGATTGTATGATTGTGATTGTATGATTGTGATGGTATGATTGTGATTGTATGATTGCGATAGTATGATTGTGATTGTATGATTGTGATTGTATGATTGTAATTGCATGATTATGATTGTATGATTGTGATTGTATGATTGCGATTGTATGATTGTGATTGTATGTTTATGATTGTATTTTTGTGATTGTATGATTGTGATTGTATGATTGTGATTGTATGATTGTGATGGTATGATTGTGATTGTATGATTGCGATTGTATGATTGTATTTGGGAGATTGTAGTTGGGAGATTGTATTTGGGAGATTGTATTTGGGAGATTGTAATTGTATGATTGCGATTGTATGATTGTGATTGTATGATTGCGATTGTATGATTGTGATTGTATGATTATGATTGTATTTTTGTGATTGTAAGATTGTGATTGTATGATTATGATTGTATTTTTGTGATTGTAAGATTGTGATTGTATGATTGTGATTGTATGATTGTGATTGTATGATTGCGATTGTATGAATGCGATTGTATGATTGTGATTGCATAATTGTGATTGTATGATTGTGATTGTATGATTGTGATTGTCTGATTGTGGTTGTATGATTGTGATTGTATGATTGTTATTGTATGATTGTGATTGCATGATTGTGATTGTATGATTGTATTTACGAGATTGTATTTGGTATATTGTAATTGTATGATTGCGATTGTATGATTGTAATTGTATGATTATGATTGTATGATTGTGATGGTAAGATTGTGATTGTATGATTGCGGTAGTATGATTGTGATTGTATGATTGTGATTGTATGATTGCGATTGTATGATTGTGATTGTATGATTGTGATTGTATGATTGTGATTGTATGATTGTGATTGTATGATTGTATTTGGGAGATTGTATTTGGGATATTGTAATTGTATGATTGCGATTGTATGATTGTGATTGTATGATTGCGATTGTATGATTGTGATTGTATGATTGTGATGTATGATTGTTATTGTATGATTATGATTGTATGATTGTGATTGTATGATTGTGATGGTATGATTGTGATTGTATGATTGCGATAGTATGATTGTGATTGTATGATTGTGATTGTATGATTGTAATTGCATGATTATGATTGTATGATTGTGATTGTATGATTGCGATTGTATGATTGTGATTGTATGTTTATGATTGTATTTTTGTGATTGTATGATTGTGATTGTATGATTGTGATTGTATGATTGTGATGGTATGATTGTGATTGTATGATTGCGATTGTATGATTGTATTTGGGAGATTGTAGTTGGGAGATTGTATTTGGGAGATTGTATTTGGGAGATTGTAATTGTATGATTGCGATTGTATGATTGTGATTGTATGATTGCGATTGTATGATTGTGATTGTATGATTATGATTGTATTTTTGTGATTGTAAGTTTGTGATTGTATGATTGTGATTGTATGATTGTGATTGTATGATTGTGATTGTATGATTGCGATTGTATGAATGCGATTGTATGATTGTGATTGCATAATTGTGATTGTATGATTGTGATTGTATGATTGTGATTGTCTGATTGTGATTGTATGATTGCGATTGTATGATTGTGATTGTATGCTTGTGATTGTATGATTGCGATTGTATGATTGTGACTGTATGACTATGATTGTATTTTTGTGATTGTATGATTGTGATTGTATGATTGCGATTGTATGAATGCGATTGTATGATTGTGATTGCATAATTGTGATTGTATGATTGTGATTGTATTTTTGTGATTGTATGATTGTGATTGTATGATTGTGATTGTATGATTGTATTTGGGAGATTGTATTTGGGATATTGTAATTGTATGATTGCGATTGTATGATTGTGATTGTATGATTGTGATTGCATGATTGTGATTGTATGATTGTGATTGCATGATTTTGAATGTATGATTGTGATTGTATGATTGTGATTGTATGATTGTGATTGTATGATTGTGATTGGATGATTGTGATTGTATGATTGTGATTGTATGATTGTGATTGTCTGATTGTGGTTGTATGATTGTGATTGTATGATTGTGATTGTATGATTGTGATTGCATGATTGTGATTGTATGATTGTATTTGCGAGATTGTATTTGGGATATTGTGATTGTATGATTGCGATTGTATGATTGTAATTGTATGATTATGATTGTATGATTGTGATTGTATGATTGTGATGGTATGATTGTGATTGTATGATTGCGATAGTATGATTGTGATTGTATGATTGTGATTGTAAGATTGCGATTGTATGAATGTGATTGTATGATTGTGATGGTATGATTGTGATTGTATGATTATGATTGTATTTTTGTAATTGTATGATTGTGATTGTATGATTGTGATTGTATGATTGTGATTGTATGACTGTGATTGTATGATTGTGATTGTATGATTGCGATTGTATGAATGCGATTGTATGATTGTGATTGTATGATTGTGATTGTATGATTGCGATTGTATGAATGCGATTGTATGATTGTGATTGCATAATTGTGATTGAATGATTGTGATTGTATGATTGTGATTGTATGATTGTGATTGTATGATTGTGATTGTATGATTGTGATTGTCTGATTGTGGTTGTATGATTGAGATTGTATGATTGAGATTGTATGATTGTGATTGTATGATTGCGATTGTATGATTGTGATTGTATGATTGTGATTGTATGATTGTGATTGTATGATTGTGATTGTATGATTGTGATTGTATGATTGTGATTGTATGATTGTGATTGTATGATTGTGATTGTATGATTGTGATTGTATGATTGTGAACGTATGATTGTGATTGTATGATTATGATTGTATGATTGTGATTGTATGATTGTGATTGTATGATTGTATTTGGGAGATTGTAATTGTATGATTGCGATTGTATGATTGTGATTGTATGATTGCGATTGTATGATTGCGATTGTATGATTGTGATGTATGATTGTAATTGTATGATTATGATTGTATGATTGTGATTGTATGATTGTGATTGTATGATTGTGATGTATGATTGTAATTGTATGATTATGATTGTATGATTGTGATTGTATGATTGAGATTGTATGATTGAGATTGTATGATTGTGATTGTATGCTTGCGATTGTATGAATGTGATTGTATGATTGTGATTGTATGACTGTGATTGTATGATTGTGATTGTATGATTGTGATTGTATGATTGTGATTGTATGTTTGTACAAGTATGATTGTGATGGTATGATTGTTATTGTATGATTGTGATTGTATGATTGTGATTGTATGATTGTGATTGTATGATTGTGATTGTATGATTGTGATTGTATGATTGTGATTGTATGATTGTGATTGTATGATTGTGAATGTACGATTGTGATTGTATGATTGTGATTGTATGAATATGATTGTATGATTGTGATCGTATGATTGTGATTGTATGATTGTGATTGTATGATTGCGATAGTATGATTGTGATTGTATGATTGTGATTGTATGATTGTGATGTATGATTGTAATTGTATGATTATGATTGTATGATTGTGATTGTATCATTGAGATTGTATGATTGTGATTGTATGCTTGTGATTGTATGATTGCGATTGTATGATTGTGATTGTATGATTGTGATGTATGATTGTAATTGTATGATTACGATTGTATGATTGTGATTGTATGATTGTGATTGTATGATTGTATTTGGGAGATTGTATTTGGGATATTGTAATTGTATGATTGCGATTGTATGATTGTGATTGTATGATTGTGATTGCATGATTGTGATTGTATGATTGTATTTGGGAGATTGTATTTGGGATATTGTAATTGTATGATTGCGATTGTATGATTGTGATTGTATGAGTGTGATGTATGATTGTAATTGTATGATTATGATTGTATGATTGTGATTGTATGATTGAGATTGTATGATTGTGATTGTATAATTGTGATTGACTGATTGTGGTTGTGCGATTGTGATTGTACGATTGTGATTGTACGATTGTGATTGTAGGATTGTGATTGTATGATTATGATTGTATGATTGTGATTGTATGATTGTGATGTATGATTGTAATTGTATGATTATGATTGTATGATTGTGATTGTATGATTGAGATTGTATGATTGTGATTGTATGCTTGCGATTGTATGGTTGTGATTGTATGATTGTATTTGGGAGATTGTATTTGGGATATTGTAATTGTATGATTGCGATTGTATGATTGTGATTGTATGATTGTGATGTATGATTCTAATTGTATGATTATGATTGTATGATTGTGATGGTATGATTGAGATTGTATGATTGTGATTGTATGCTTGCGATTGTATGATTGTGATTGTATGATTGTGATTCTTTGATTGTGATTGTATGATTGTGATTGTATGATTGTGATTGTATGATTGTGATTGTATGATTGTGATTGTATGATTGTGATTGTATGATTGTGATTGTATGATTGTGATTGTATGATTGTGATTGTATGATTGTGATTGTATGATTGTGATTGTATGATTGTGATTGTTTGATTGTATTTGGGAGATTGTATTTGGGAGATTGTAATTGTATGATTGCGATTGTATGATTGTGATTGTATGATTGCGGTTATATGATTGTGATTGTATGATTGTGATTGTATGATTGTGATTGTATGATTGTATTTGGGAGATTGTAGTTGGGAGATTGTATTTGGGAGATTGTAATTGTATGATTGCGATTGTATGATTGTGATTGTATGATTGCGATTATATGATTGTGATTGTATGATTATGATTGTATTTTTGTGATTGTATGATTGTGATTGTATGATTGTGATTGTATGATTGTGATTGTATGATTGTGATTGTATGATTGCGATTGTATGAATGCGATTGTATGATTGTGATTGCATAATTGTGATTGTATGATTGTGATTGTATGATTGTGATTGTCTGATTGTGGTTATATGATTGTGATTGTATGATTGTGATTGTATGATTGTGATTGTATGATTGTATTTGGGAGATTGTATTTGGGATATTGTAATTGTATGATTGCGATTGTATGATTGTGATTGTATGATTGTGATGTATGATTGTAATTGTTTGATTATGATTGTATGATTGTGATTGTATGATTGTGATTGTATGATTGTGATTGTATGACTGTGATTGTATGATTGTAATTGTATGATTATGATTGTATGATTGTGATTGTATGATTGTGATGGTATGATTGTGATTGTATGACTGTGGTTGTATGATTGTGATTGTATGATTGTGATTGTATGATTGTGAAAGTATGATTGTGATGGTATGATTGTGATTGTATGATTGTGATTGTATGATTGTGATTGTATGAGTGTGATTGTCTGATTGTGGCTGTGCGATTGTAATTGTACGATTGTGATTGTACGATTGTTATTGAATGATTGTGATTGTATGATTCTGATTGTATGATTGTGATTGCATGATTGTATTTGGGAGATTGTAGTTGGGAGATTGTATTTGGGAGATTGTAATTGTATGATTGCGATTGTATGATTGTGATTGTATGATTGCGATTATATGATTGTGATTGTATGATTATGATTGTATTTTTGTGATTGTATGATTGTGATTGTATGATTGTGATTGTATGATTGTGATTGTATGATTGTGATTGTATGATTGTGATTGTATGATTGCGATTGTATGAATGCGATTGTATGATTGTGATTGCATAATTGTGATTGTATGATTGTGATTGCATGATTTTGAATGTATGATTGTGATTGCATGATTGTGATTGCATGATTGTGATTGTATGATTGTGATTGTATGATTGCGATTGTATGAATGCGATTGTATGATTGTGATTGTATAATTGTGATTGAATGATTGTGATTGTATGGTTGTGAAAGTATGATTGTGATTGTATGATTGTGATTGTATGATTGTGATTGTATGATTGTGATTGTATGAGTGTGATTACCTGATTGTGGTTGTGCGATTGTGATTGTACGATTGTGAATGTACGGTTGTGATTGTATGATTGTGATTGTATGAATATGATTGTATGATTGTGATTGCATGATTGTGATTGTATGATTGCGATTGCATGATTTTGAATGTATGATTGTGATTGTATGATTGTGATTGTATGATTGTGATCGTATGATTGTGATTGTATGATTGTGATTGTATGATTGCGATTGTATGATTGTAATTGTATGTTTATGATTGTATGATTGTGATTGTATGATTGTGATGGTATGATTGTGATTGTATGATTGCGATAGTATGATTGTGATTGTATGATTGTGATTGTATGATTGCGATTGTATGAATGTGATTGTATGATTGTGATGGTATGATTGTGATTGTTTGATTGTGATTGTACGATTGTGATAGTATGATTGTATTTGGGAGATTGTATTTGGGATATTGTAATCGTATGATTGCGATTGTATGATTGTGAATGTATGATTGTGATGTATGATTGTAATTGTATGATTATGACTGTTTGATTGTGATTGTATGATTGAGATTGTATGATTGTGATTGTATGCTTGCGATTGTATGAATACGATTGTATGATTGTGATTGTATGATTGTGATTGTATGATTGTAATTGCATGATTATGATTGTATGATTGTGATTGTATGATTGTGATTGTATGATTGTATTTGGGAGATTGTATTTGGGATATTGTAATTGTATGATTGCGATTGTATGATTGTGATTGTATGGTTGCGATTGTATGATTGTGATTGTATGATTGTGATGTATGATTGTGATTGCATGATTTTGAATGTATGATTGTGATTGTATGATTGTGATTGTATGATTGTGATCGTATGATTGTGATTGTATGATTGTGATTGGATGATTGTGATTGTATGATTGTGATTGTATGATTGTGATTGCATGATTATGATTGTATGATTGTGATTGTATGATTGTGATGGTATGATTGTGATTGTATGATTGCGATTGTATGATTGTATTTGGGAGATTGTAGTTGGGAGATTGTATTTGGGAGATTGTATTTGGGAGATTGTAATTGTATGATTGCGATTGTATGATTGTGATTGTATGATTGCGATTGTATGAATGCGATTGTATGATTGTGATTGCATAATTGTGATTGTATGATTGTGATTGTATGATTGTGATTGTCTGATTGTGGTTGTATGATTGTGATTGTATGATTGTTATTGTATGATTGTGATTGCATGATTGTGATTGTATGATTGTATTTACGAGATTGTATTTGGTATATTGTAATTGTATGATTGCGATTGTATGATTGTAATTGTATGATTATGATTGTATGATTGAGATGGTAAGATTGTGATTGTATGATTGCGGTAGTATGATTGTGATTGTATGATTGTGATTGTATGATTGCGATTGTATGATTGTGATTGTATGATTGTGATTGTATGATTGTGATTGTATGATTGTGATTGTATGATTGTGATTGTATGATTGTATTTGGGAGATTGTATTTGGGATATTGTAATTGTATGATTGCGATTGTATGATTGTGATTGTATGATTGCGATTGTATGATTGTGATTGTATGATTGTGATGTATGATTGTTATTGTATGATTATGATTGTATGATTGTGATTGTATGATTGTGATGGTATGATTGTGATTGTATGATTGCGATAGTATGATTGTGATTGTATGATTGTGATTGTATGATTGTAATTGCATGATTATGATTGTATGATTGTGATTGTATGATTGCGATTGTATGATTGTGATTGTATGTTTATGATTGTATTTTTGTGATTGTATGATTGAGATTGTATGATTGTGATTGTATAATTGTGATTGACTGATTGTGGTTGTGCGATTGTGATTGTACGATTGTGATTGTACGATTGTGATTGTAGGATTGTGATTGTATGATTATGATTGTATGATTGTGATTGTATGATTGTGATGTATGATTGTAATTGTATGATTATGATTGTATGATTGTGATTGTATGATTGAGATTGTATGATTGTGATTGTATTCTTGCGATTGTATGGTTGTGATTGTATGATTGTATTTGGGAGATTGTATTTGGGATATTGTAATTGTATGATTGCGATTGTATGATTGTGATTGTATGATTGTGATGTATGATTCTAATTGTATGATTATGATTGTATGATTGTGATGGTATGATTGAGATTTTATGATTGTGATTGTATGCTTGCGATTGTATGATTGTGATTGTATGATTGTGATTCTTTGATTGTGATTGTATGATTGTGATTGTATGATTGTGATTGTATGATTGTGATTGTATGATTGTGATTGTATGATTGTGATTGTATGATTGTGATTGTATGATTGTGATTGTATGATTGTATTTGGGAGATTGTATTTGGGATATTGTAATTGTATGATTGCGATTGTATGATTGTGATTGTATGATTGTGATGTATGATTGTAATTGTTTGATTATGATTGTATGATTGTGATTGTATGATTGTGATTGTATGATTGTGATTGTATGACTGTGATTGTATGATTGTAATTGTATGATTATGATTGTATGATTGTGATTGTATGATTGTGATGGTATGATTGTGATTGTATGACTGTGGTTGTATGATTGTGATTGTATGATTGTGATTGTATGATTGTGAAAGTATGATTGTGATGGTATGATTGTGATTGTATGATTGTGATTGTATGATTGTGATTGTATGAGTGTGATTGTCTGATTGTGGCTGTGCGATTGTAATTGTACGATTGTGATTGTACGATTGTTATTGAATGATTGTGATTGTATGATTCTGATTGTATGATTGTGATTGCATGATTGTATTTGGGAGATTGTAGTTGGGAGATTGTATTTGGGAGATTGTAATTGTATGATTGCGATTGTATGATTGTGATTGTATGATTGCGATTATATGATTGTGATTGTATGATTATGATTGTATTTTTGTGATTGTATGATTGTGATTGTATGATTGTGATTGTATGATTGTGATTGTATGATTGTGATTGTATGATTGTGATTGTATGATTGCGATTGTATGAATGCGATTGTATGATTGTGATTGCATAATTGTGATTGTATGATTGTGATTGCATGATTTTGAATGTATGATTGTGATTGTATGATTGTGATTGCATGATTGTGATTGTATGATTGTGATTGTATGATTGCGATTGTATGAATGCGATTGTATGATTGTGATTGTATAATTGTGATTGAATGATTGTGATTGTATGGTTGTGAAAGTATGATTGTGATTGTATGATTGTGATTGTATGATTGTGATTGTATGATTGTGATTGTATGAGTGTGATTACCTGATTGTGGTTGTGCGATTGTGATTGTACGATTGTGAATGTACGGTTGTGATTGTATGATTGTGATTGTATGAATATGATTGTATGATTGTGATTGCATGATTGTGATTGTATGATTGCGATTGCATGATTTTGAATGTATGATTGTGATTGTATGATTGTGATTGTATGATTGTGATGGTATGATTGTGATTGTATGATTGCGATAGTATGATTGTGATTGTATGATTGTGATTGTATGATTGCGATTGTATGAATGTGATTGTATGATTGTGATTGTTTGATTGTGATTGTACGATTGTGATAGTATGATTGTATTTGGGAGATTGTATTTGGGATATTGTAATCGTATGATTGCGATTGTATGATTGTGAATGTATGATTGTGATGTATGATTGTAATTGTATGATTATGATTGTTTGATTGTGATTGTATGATTGAGATTGTATGATTGTGATTGTATGCTTGCGATTGTATGAATACGATTGTATGATTGTGATTGTATGATTGTGATTGTACGATTGTAATTGCATGATTATGATTGTATGATTGTGATTGTATGATTGTGATTGTATGATTGTATTTGGGAGATTGTATTTGGGATATTGTAATTGTATGATTGCGATTGTATGATTGTGATTGTATGGTTGCGATTGTATGATTGTGATTGTATGATTGTGATGTATGATTGTGATTGCATGATTTTGAATGTATGATTGTGATTGTATGATTGTGATTGTATGATTGTGATCGTATGATTGTGATTGTATGATTGTGATTGGATGATTGTGATTGTATGATTGTGATTGTATGATTGTGATTGCATGATTATGATTGTATGATTGTGATTGTATGATTGTGATGGTATGATTGTGATTGTATGATTGCGATTGTATGATTGTATTTGGGAGATTGTAGTTGGGAGATTGTATTTGGGAGATTGTATTTGGGAGATTGTAATTGTATGATTGCGATTGTATGATTGTGATTGTATGATTGCGATTGTATGAATGCGATTGTATGATTGTGATTGCATAATTGTGATTGTATGATTGTGATTGTATGATTGTGATTGTCTGATTGTGGTTGTATGATTGTGATTGTATGATTGTTATTGTATGATTGTGATTGCATGATTGTGATTGTATGATTGTATTTACGAGATTGTATTTGGTATATTGTAATTGTATGATTGCGATTGTATGATTGTAATTGTATGATTATGATTGTATGATTGTGATGGTAAGATTGTGATTGTATGATTGCGGTAGTATGATTGTGATTGTATGATTGTGATTGTATGATTGCGATTGTATGATTGTGATTGTATGATTGTGATTGTATGATTGTGATTGTATGATTGTGATTGTATGATTGTGATTGTATGATTGTATTTGGGAGATTGTATTTGGGATATTGTAATTGTATGATTGCGATTGTATGATTGTGATTGTATGATTGCGATTGTATGATTGTGATTGTATGATTGTGATGTATGATTGTTATTGTATGATTATGATTGTATGATTGTGATTGTATGATTGTGATGGTATGATTGTGATTGTATGATTGCGATAGTATGATTGTGATTGTATGATTGTGATTGTATGATTGTAATTGCATGATTATGATTGTATGATTGTGATTGTATGATTGCGATTGTATGATTGTGATTGTATGTTTATGATTGTATTTTTGTGATTGTATGATTGAGATTGTATGATTGTGATTGTATAATTGTGATTGACTGATTGTGGTTGTGCGATTGTGATTGTACGATTGTGATTGTACGATTGTGATTGTAGGATTGTGATTGTATGATTGTGATTGTATGATTGTGATTGTATGATTGTGATTGTATGATTGTGATTGTATGATTGTGATTGTTTGATTGTATTTGGGAGATTGTATTTGGGAGATTGTAATTGTATGATTGCGATTGTATGATTGTGATTGTATGATTGCGGTTATATGATTGTGATTGTATGATTGTGATTGTATGATTGTGATTGTATGATTGTATTTGGGAGATTGTAGTTGGGAGATTGTATTTGGGAGATTGTAATTGTATGATTGCGATTGTATGATTGTGATTGTATGATTGCGATTATATGATTGTGATTGTATGATTATGATTGTATTTTTGTGATTGTATGATTGTGATTGTATGATTGTGATTGTATGATTGTGATTGTATGATTGTGATTGTATGATTGCGATTGTATGAATGCGATTGTATGATTGTGATTGCATAATTGTGATTGTATGATTGTGATTGTATGATTGTGATTGTCTGATTGTGGTTATATGATTGTGATTGTATGATTGTGATTGTATGATTGTGATTGTATGATTGTATTTGGGAGATTGTATTTGGGATATTGTAATTGTATGATTGCGATTGTATGATTGTGATTGTATGATTGTGATGTATGATTGTAATTGTTTGATTATGATTGTATGATTGTGATTGTATGATTGTGATTGTATGATTGTGATTGTATGACTGTGATTGTATGATTGTAATTGTATGATTATGATTGTATGATTGTGATTGTATGATTGTGATGGTATGATTGTGATTGTATGACTGTGGTTGTATGATTGTGATTGTATGATTGTGATTGTATGATTGTGAAAGTATGATTGTGATGGTATGATTGTGATTGTATGATTGTGATTGTATGATTGTGATTGTATGAGTGTGATTGTCTGATTGTGGCTGTGCGATTGTAATTGTACGATTGTGATTGTACGATTGTTATTGAATGATTGTGATTGTATGATTCTGATTGTATGATTGTGATTGCATGATTGTATTTGGGAGATTGTAGTTGGGAGATTGTATTTGGGAGATTGTAATTGTATGATTGCGATTGTATGATTGTGATTGTATGATTGCGATTATATGATTGTGATTGTATGATTATGATTGTATTTTTGTGATTGTATGATTGTGATTGTATGATTGTGATTGTATGATTGTGATTGTATGATTGTGATTGCATGATTGTGATTGTATGATTGTGATTGTATGATTGCGATTGTATGAATGCGATTGTATGATTGTGATTGCATAATTGTGATTGTATGATTGTGATTGCATGATTTTGAATGTATGATTGTGATTGTATGATTGTGATTGCATGATTGTGATTGTATGATTGTGATTGTATGATTGCGATTGTATGAATGCGATTGTATGATTGTGATTGTATAATTGTGATTGAATGATTGTGATTGTATGGTTGTGAAAGTATGATTGTGATTGTATGATTGTGATTGTATGATTGTGATTGTATGATTGTGATTGTATGAGTGTGATTACCTGATTGTGGTTGTGCGATTGTGATTGTACGATTGTGAATGTACGGTTGTGATTGTATGATTGTGATTGTATGAATATGATTGTATGATTGTGATTGCATGATTGTGATTGTATGATTGCGATTGCATGATTTTGAATGTATGATTGTGATTGTATGATTGTGATTGTATGATTGTGATCGTATGATTGTGATTGTATGATTGTGATTGTATGATTGCGATTGTATGATTGTAATTGTATGTTTATGATTGTATGATTGTGATTGTATGATTGTGATGGTATGATTGTGATTGTATGATTGCGATAGTATGATTGTGATTGTATGATTGTGATTGTATGATTGCGATTGTATGAATGTGATTGTATGATTGTGATGGTATGATTGTGATTGTTTGATTGTGATTGTACGATTGTGATAGTATGATTGTATTTGGGAGATTGTATTTGGGATATTGTAATCGTATGATTGCGATTGTATGATTGTGAATGTATGATTGTGATGTATGATTGTAATTGTATGATTATGATTGTTTGATTGTGATTGTATGATTGAGATTGTATGATTGTGATTGTATGCTTGCGATTGTATGAATACGATTGTATGATTGTGATTGTATGATTGTGATTGTATGATTGTAATTGCATGATTATGATTGTATGATTGTGATTGTATGATTGTGATTGTATGATTGTGATTGTATGATTGTATTTGGGAGATTGTATTTGGGATATTGTATTTGGGATATTGTAATTGTATGATTGCGATTGTATGATTGTGATTGTATGGTTGCGATTGTATGATTGTGATTGTATGATTGTGATGTATGATTGTGATTGCATGATTTTGAATGTATGATTGTGATTGTATGATTGTGATTGTATGATTGTGATCGTATGATTGTGATTGTATGATTGTGATTGGATGATTGTGATTGTATGATTGTGATTGTATGATTGTGATTGCATGATTATGATTGTATGATTGTGATTGTATGATTGTGATGGTATGATTGTGATTGTATGATTGCGATTGTATGATTGTATTTGGGAGATTGTAGTTGGGAGATTGTATTTGGGAGATTGTATTTGGGAGATTGTAATTGTATGATTGCGATTGTATGATTGTGATGGTAAGATTGTGATTGTATGATTGCGGTAGTATGATTGTGATTGTATGATTGTGATTGTATGATTGCGATTGTATGATTGTTATTGTATGATTGTGATTGTATGATTGCGATTGTATGAATGCGATTGTATGATTGTGATTGCATAATTGTGATTGTATGATTGTGATTGTATGATTGTGATTGTCTGATTGTGGTTGTATGATTGTGATTGTATGATTGTTATTGTATGATTGTGATTGCATGATTGTGATTGTATGATTGTATTTACGAGATTGTATTTGGTATATTGTAATTGTATGATTGCGATTGTATGATTGTAATTGTATGATTATGATTGTATGATTGTGATGGTAAGATTGTGATTGTATGATTGCGGTAGTATGATTGTGATTGTATGATTGTGATTGTATGATTGCGATTGTATGATTGTGATTGTATGATTGTGATTGTATGATTGTGATTGTATGATTGTGATTGTATGATTGTGATTGTATGATTGTATTTGGGAGATTGTATTTGGGATATTGTAATTGTATGATTGCGATTGTATGATTGTGATTGTATGATTGCGATTGTATGATTGTGATTGTATGATTGTGATGTATGATTGTTATTGTATGATTATGATTGTATGATTGTGATTGTATGATTGTGATGGTATGATTGTGATTGTATGATTGCGATAGTATGATTGTGATTGTATGATTGTGATTGTATGATTGTAATTGCATGATTATGATTGTATGATTGTGATTGTATGATTGCGATTGTATGATTGTGATTGTATGTTTATGATTGTATTTTTGTGATTGTATGATTGTGATTGTATGATTGTGATTGTATGATTGTGATGGTATGATTGTGATTGTATGATTGCGATTGTATGATTGTATTTGGGAGATTGTAGTTGGGAGATTGTATTTGGGAGATTGTATTTGGGAGATTGTAATTGTATGATTGCGATTGTATGATTGTGATTGTATGTTTGCGATTGTATGATTGTGATTGTATGATTATGATTGTATTTTTGTGATTGTAAGATTGTGATTGTATGATTATGATTGTATTTTTGTGATTGTAAGATTGTGATTGTATGATTGTGATTGTATGATTGTGATTGTATGATTGCGATTGTATGAATGCGATTGTATGATTGTGATTGCATAATTGTGATTGTATGATTGTGATTGTATGATTGTGATTGTCTGATTGTGGTTGTATGATTGTGATTGTATGATTGTTATTGTATGATTGTGATTGCATGATTGTGATTGTATGATTGTATTTACGAGATTGTATTTGGTATATTGTAATTGTATGATTGCGATTGTATGATTGTAATTGTATGATTATGATTGTATGATTGTGATGGTAAGATTGTGATTGTATGATTGCGGTAGTATGATTGTGATTGTATGATTGTGATTGTATGATTGCGATTGTATGATTGTGATTGTATGATTGTGATTGTATGATTGTGATTGTATGATTGTGATTGTATGATTGTATTTGGGAGATTGTATTTGGGATATTGTAATTGTATGATTGCGATTGTATGATTGTGATTGTATGATTGCGATTGTATGATTGTGATTGTATGATTGTGATGTATGATTGTTATTGTATGATTATGATTGTATGATTGTGATTGTATGATTGTGATGGTATGATTGTGATTGTATGATTGCGATAGTATGATTGTGATTGTATGATTGTGATTGTATGATTGTAATTGCATGATTATGATTGTATGATTGTGATTGTATGATTGCGATTGTATGATTGTGATTGTATGTTTATGATTGTATTTTTGTGATTGTATGATTGTGATTGTATGATTGTGATTGTATGATTGTGATTGTATGATTGTGATGGTATGATTGTGATTGTATGATTGCGATTGTATGATTGTATTTGGGAGATTGTAGTTGGGAGATTGTATTTGGGAGATTGTATTTGGGAGATTGTAATTGTATGATTGCGATTGTATGATTGTGATTGTATGATTGCGATTGTATGATTGTGATTGTATGATTATGATTGTATTTTTGTGATTGTAAGTTTGTGATTGTATGATTGTGATTGTATGATTGTGATTGTATGATTGCGATTGTATGAATGCGATTGTATGATTGTGATTGCATAATTGTGATTGTATGATTGTGATTGTATGATTGTGATTGTCTGATTGTGATTGTATGATTGCGATTGTATGATTGTGATTGTATGCTTGTGATTGTATGATTGCGATTGTATGATTGTGACTGTATGACTATGATTGTATTTTTGTGATTGTATGATTGTGATTGTATGATTGCGATTGTATGAATGCGATTGTATGATTGTGATTGCATAATTGTGATTGTATGATTGTGATTGTATTTTTGTGATTGTATGATTGTGATTGTATGATTGTGATTGTATGATTGTATTTGGGAGATTGTATTTGGGATATTGTAATTGTATGATTGCGATTGTATGATTGTGATTGTATGATTGTGATTGTATGATTGTGATTGTCTGATTGTGGTTGTATGATTGTGATTGTATGATTGTGATTGTATGATTGTGATTGCATGATTGTGATTGTATGATTGTATTTGCGAGATTGTATTTGGGATATTGTAATTGTATGATTGCGATTGTATGATTGTAATTGTATGATTATGATTGTATGATTGTGATTGTATGATTGTGATGGTATGATTGTGATTGTATGATTGCGATAGTATGATTGTGATTGTATGATTGTGATTGTAAGATTGCGATTGTATGAATGTGATTGTATGATTGTGATGGTATGATTGTGATTGTATGATTATGATTGTATTTTTGTAATTGTATGATTGTGATTGTATGATTGTGATTGTATGATTGTGATTGTATGACTGTGATTGTATGATTGTGATTGTATGATTGCGATTGTATGAATGCGATTGTATGATTGTGATTGTATGATTGTGATTGTATGATTGCGATTGTATGAATGCGATTGTATGATTGTGATTGCATAATTGTGATTGAATGATTGTGATTGTATGATTGTGATTGTATGATTGTGATTGTATGATTGTGATTGTATGATTGTGATTGTCTGATTGTGGTTGTATGATTGAGATTGTATGATTGAGATTGTATGATTGTGATTGTATGCTTGCGATTGTATGAATGTGATTGTATGATTGTGATTGTATGACTGTGATTGTATGATTGTGATTGTATGATTGTGATTGTATGATTGTGATTGTATGTTTGTACAAGTATGATTGTGATGGTATGATTGTTATTGTATGATTGTGATTGTATGATTGTGATTGTATGATTGTGATTGTATGATTGTGATTGTATGATTGTGATTGTATGATTGTGATTGTATGATTGTGATTGTATGATTGTGAATGTACGATTGTGATTGTATGATTGTGATTGTATGAATATGATTGTATGATTGTGATCGTATGATTGTGATTGTATGATTGTGATTGTATGATTGCGATAGTATGATTGTGATTGTATGATTGTGATTGTATGATTGTGATGTATGATTGTAATTGTATGATTATGATTGTATGATTGTGATTGTATCATTGAGATTGTATGATTGTGATTGTATGCTTGTGATTGTATGATTGCGATTGTATGATTGTGACTGTATGACTATGATTGTATTTTTGTGATTGTATGATTGTGATTGTATGATTGCGATTGTATGATTGTGATTGTATGATTGCGATTGTATGAATGCGATTGTATGATTGTGATTGCATAATTGTGATTGTATGATTGTGATTGTATGATTGTGATTGTCTGATTGTGGTTGTATGATTGTGATCGTATGATTGTGATTGTATGATTGTGATTGTATGATTGTGATTGTATGATTGTGATTGTATGATTGTATTTGGGAGATTGTATTTGGGATATGGTAATTGTATGATTGCGATTGTATGATTGTGATTGTATGGTTGCGATTGTATGATTGTGATTGTATGATTGTGATGTATGATTGTAATTGTATGATTATGATTGTATGATTGTGATTGTATGATTGTGATTGTGTGATTGTGATTGTATGATTATGATTGTATTTTTGTGATTGTATGATTGTGATTGTATGATTGTGATTGTATGATTGTGATTGTATGATTGTGATTGTATGACTGTGATTGTATGATTGTGATTGTATGATTGCGACTGTATGTTTGTGATTTCATGATTGTGATTGTATGATTGTATTTGGGAGATTGTATTTGGGAGATTGTATTTGGGAGATTGTAATTGTATGATTGCGATTGTATGATTGTGATTGTGTGATTGCGATTGTATGATTGTGATTGTATGATTGTGATGTATGATTGTAATTGTATGATTACGATTGTATGATTGTGATTGTAGGATTGTGATTGTATGATTATGATTGTATGATTGTGATTGCATGATTGTGATTGTATGATTGTGATTGCATGATTTTGAATGTATCATTGTGATTGTATGATTGTGATTGTATGATTGTGATTGTATGATTGTGAAAGTATGATTGTGATTGTATGATTGTGATTGTATGATTGTGATTGTATGATTGCGATTGTATGATTGTGATTGTATGATTGTGATTGTATGATTGTGATTGTATGATTGTGATTGTATGATTGTGATTGTATGATTGTATTTGGGAGATTGTATTTGGGATATTGTAATTGTATGATTGCGATTGTATGATTGTGATTGTATGATTGCGATTGTATGATTGTGATTGTATGATTGTGATGTATGATTGTTATTGTATGATTATGATTGTATGATTGTGATTGTATGATTGTGATGGTATGATTGTGATTGTATGATTGCGATAGTATGATTGTGATTGTATGATTGTGATTGTATGATTGTAATTGCATGATTATGATTGTATGATTGTGATTGTATGATTGCGATTGTATGATTGTGATTGTATGTTTATGATTGTATTTTTGTGATTGTATGATTGTGATTGTATGATTGTGATTGTATGATTGTGATGGTATGATTGTGATTGTATGATTGCGATTGTATGATTGTATTTGGGAGATTGTAGTTGGGAGATTGTATTTGGGAGATTGTATTTGGGAGATTGTAATTGTATGATTGCGATTGTATGATTGTGATTGTATGATTGCGATTGTATGATTGTGATTGTATGATTATGATTGTATTTTTGTGATTGTAAGATTGTGATTGTATGATTATGATTGTATTTTTGTGATTGTAAGATTGTGATTGTATGATTGTGATTGTATGATTGTGATTGTATGATTGCGATTGTATGAATGCGATTGTATGATTGTGATTGCATAATTGTGATTGTATGATTGTGATTGTATGATTGTGATTGTCTGATTGTGGTTGTATGATTGTGATTGTATGATTGTTATTGTATGATTGTGATTGCATGATTGTGATTGTATGATTGTATTTACGAGATTGTATTTGGTATATTGTAATTGTATGATTGCGATTGTATGATTGTAATTGTATGATTATGATTGTATGATTGTGATGGTAAGATTGTGATTGTATGATTGCGGTAGTATGATTGTGATTGTATGATTGTGATTGTATGATTGCGATTGTATGATTGTGATTGTATGATTGTGATTGTATGATTGTGATTGTATGATTGTGATTGTATGATTGTATTTGGGAGATTGTATTTGGGATATTGTAATTGTATGATTGCGATTGTATGATTGTGATTGTATGATTGCGATTGTATGATTGTGATTGTATGATTGTGATGTATGATTGTTATTGTATGATTATGATTGTATGATTGTGATTGTATGATTGTGATGGTATGATTGTGATTGTATGATTGCGATAGTATGATTGTGATTGTATGATTGTGATTGTATGATTGTAATTGCATGATTATGATTGTATGATTGTGATTGTATGATTGCGATTGTATGATTGTGATTGTATGTTTATGATTGTATTTTTGTGATTGTATGATTGTGATTGTATGATTGTGATTGTATGATTGTGATGGTATGATTGTGATTGTATGATTGCGATTGTATGATTGTATTTGGGAGATTGTAGTTGGGAGATTGTATTTGGGAGATTGTATTTGGGAGATTGTAATTGTATGATTGCGATTGTATGATTGTGATTGTATGATTGCGATTGTATGATTGTGATTGTATGATTATGATTGTATTTTTGTGATTGTAAGTTTGTGATTGTATGATTGTGATTGTATGATTGTGATTGTATGATTGTGATTGTATGATTGCGATTGTATGAATGCGATTGTATGATTGTGATTGCATAATTGTGATTGTATGATTGTGATTGTATGATTGTGATTGTCTGATTGTGATTGTATGATTGCGATTGTATGATTGTGATTGTATGCGTGTGATTGTATGATTGCGATTGTATGATTGTGACTGTATGACTATGATTGTATTTTTGTGATTGTATGATTGTGATTGTATGATTGCGATTGTATGAATGCGATTGTATGATTGTGATTGCATAATTGTGATTGTATGATTGTGATTGTATTTTTGTGATTGTATGATTGTGATTGTATGATTGTGATTGTATGATTGTATTTGGGAGATTGTATTTGGGATATTGTAATTGTATGATTGCGATTGTATGATTGTGATTGTATGATTGTGATTGTATGATTGTGATTGTCTGATTGTGGTTGTATGATTGTGATTGTATGATTGTGATTGTATGATTGTGATTGCATGATTGTGATTGTATGATTGTATTTGCGAGATTGTATTTGGGATATTGTAATTGTATGATTGCGATTGTATGATTGTAATTGTATGATTATGATTGTATGATTGTGATTGTATGATTGTGATGGTATGATTGTGATTGTATGATTGCGATAGTATGATTGTGATTGTATGATTGTGATTGTAAGATTGCGATTGTATGAATGTGATTGTATGATTGTGATGGTATGATTGTGATTGTATGATTATGATTGTATTTTTGTAATTGTATGATTGTGATTGTATGATTGTGATTGTATGATTGTGATTGTATGACTGTGATTGTATGATTGTGATTGTATGATTGCGATTGTATGAATGCGATTGTATGATTGTGATTGTATGATTGTGATTGTATGATTGCGATTGTATGAATGCGATTGTATGATTGTGATTGCATAATTGTGATTGAATGATTGTGATTGTATGATTGTGATTGTATGATTGTGATTGTATGATTGTGATTGTATGATTGTGATTGTCTGATTGTGGTTGTATGATTGAGATTGTATGATTGAGATTGTATGATTGTGATTGTATGCTTGCGATTGTATGAATGTGATTGTATGATTGTGATTGTATGACTGTGATTGTATGATTGTGATTGTATGATTGTGATTGTATGATTGTGATTGTATGTTTGTACAAGTATGATTGTGATGGTATGATTGTTATTGTATGATTGTGATTGTATGATTGTGATTGTATGATTGTGATTGTATGATTGTGATTGTATGATTGTGATTGTATGATTGTGATTGTATGATTGTGATTGTATGATTGTGAATGTACGATTGTGATTGTATGATTGTGATTGTATGAATATGATTGTATGATTGTGATCGTATGATTGTGATTGTATGATTGTGATTGTATGATTGCGATAGTATGATTGTGATTGTATGATTGTGATTGTATGATTGTGATGTATGATTGTAATTGTATGATTATGATTGTATGATTGTGATTGTATCATTGAGATTGTATGATTGTGATTGTATGCTTGTGATTGTATGATTGCGATTGTATGATTGTGACTGTATGACTATGATTGTATTTTTGTGATTGTATGATTGTGATTGTATGATTGCGATTGTATGATTGTGATTGTATGATTGCGATTGTATGAATGCGATTGTATGATTGTGATTGCATAATTGTGATTGTATGATTGTGATTGTATGATTGTGATTGTCTGATTGTGGTTGTATGATTGTGATCGTATGATTGTGATTGTATGATTGTGATTGTATGATTGTGATTGTATGATTGTGATTGTATGATTGTATTTGGGAGATTGTATTTGGGAGATTGTATTTGGGAGATTGTAATTGTATGATTGCGATTGTATGATTGTGATTGTGTGATTGCGATTGTATGATTGTGATTGTATGATTGTGATGTATGATTGTAATTGTATGATTACGATTGTATGATTGTGATTGTAGGATTGTGATTGTATGATTATGATTGTATGATTGTGATTGCATGATTGTGATTGTATGATTGTGATTGCATGATTTTGAATGTATCATTGTGATTGTATGATTGTGATTGTATGATTGTGATTGTATGATTGTGAAAGTATGATTGTGATTGTATGATTGTGATTGTATGATTGTGATTGTATGATTGTGATTGTATGATTGTGATTGTATGAGTGTGATTGTGTGATTGTGGTTGTGCGATTGAGATTGTACGATTGTGATTGTACGATTGTGATTGAATGATTGTGATTGTATGATTATGATTGTATGATTGTGATTGCATGATTGTGATTGTATGATTGTGATTGCATGATTTTGAATGTATGATTGTGATTGTATGATTGTGATTGTATGATTGTGATCGTATGATTGTGATTGTATGATTGTGATTGGATGATTGTGATTGTATGATTGTGATTGTATGATTGTGATTGCATGATTATGATTGTATGATTGTGATTGTATGATTGTGATGGTATGATTGTGATTGTATGATTGCGATTGTATGATTGTGTTTGGGAGATTGTAGTTGGGAGATTGTATTTGGGAGATTGTATTTGGGAGATTGTAATTGTATGATTGCGATTGTATGATTGTGATTGTATGATTGCGATTGTATGATGGTGATTGTATGATTATGATTGTATTTTTGTGATTGTAAGATTGTGATTGTATGATTGTGATTGTATGATTGTGATTGTATGATTGCGATTGTATGAATGCGATTGTATGATTGTGATTGCATAATTGTGATTGTATGATTGTGATTGTATGATTGTGATTGTCTGATTGTGGTTGTATGATTGTGATTGTATGATTGTTATTGTATGATTGTGATTGCATGATTGTGATTGTATGATTGTATTTACGAGATTGTATTTGGTATATTGTAATTGTATGATTGCGATTGTATGATTGTAATTGTATGATTATGATTGTATGATTGTGATTGTATGATTGTGATGGTAAGATTGTGATTGTATGATTGCGGTAGTATGATTGTGATTGTATGATTGTGATTGTATGATTGCGATTGTATGATTGTGATTGTATGATTGTGATTGTATGATTGTGATTGTATGATTGTGATTGTATGATTGTGATTGTATGATTGTATTTGGGAGATTGTATTTGGGATATTGTAATTGTATGATTGCGATTGTATGATTGTGATTGTATGATTGCGATTGTATGATTGTGATTGTATGATTGTGATGTATGATTGTTATTGTATGATTATGATTGTATGATTGTGATTGTATGATTGTGATGGTATGATTGTGATTGTATGATTGCGATAGTATGATTGTGATTGTATGATTGTGATTGTATGATTGTAATTGCATGATTATGATTGTATGATTGTGATTGTATGATTGCGATCGTATGATTGTGATTGTATGATTATGATTGTATTTTTGTGATTGTATGATTGTGATTGTATGATTGTGATTGTATGATTGTGATTGTATGATTGTGATGGTATGATTGTGATTGTATGATTGCGATTGTATGATTGTATTTGGGAGATTGTAGTTGGGAGATTGTATTTGGGAGATTGTATTTGGGAGATTGTAATTGTATGATTGCGATTGTATGATTGTGATTGTATGATTGCGATTGTATGATTGTGATTGTATGATTATGATTGTATTTTTGTGATTGTAAGATTGTGATTGTATGATTGTGATTGTATGATTGTGATTGTATGATTGTGATTGTATGATTGTGATTGTATGATTGCGATTGTATGAATGCGATTGTATGATTGTGATTGCATAATTGTGATTGTATGATTGTGATTGTATGATTGTGATTGTCTGATTGTGATTGTATGATTGCGATTGTATGATTGTGATTGTATGCTTGTGATTGTATGATTGCGATTGTATGATTGTGACTGTATGACTATGATTGTATTTTTGTGATTGTATGATTGTGATTGTATGATTGTGATTGTATGATTGCGATTGTATGATTGTGATTGTATGATTGCGATTGTATGAATGCGATTGTATGATTGTGATTGCATAATTGTGATTGTATGGTTGTGATTGTATGATTGTGATTGTCTGATTGTGGTTGTATGATTGTGATTGTATGATTGTGATTGTATGATTGTGATTGTATGATTGTGATTGTATGATTGTATTTGGGAGATTGTATTTGGGATATTGTAATTGTATGATTGCGATTGTATGATTGTGATTGTATGGTTGCGATTGTATGATTGTGATTGTATGATTGTGATGTATGATTGTAATTGTATGATTATGATTGTATGATTGTGATTGTATGATTGTGATGGTATGATTGTGATTGTATGATTGCGATAGTATGATTGTGATTGTATGATTGTGATTGTATGATTGTAATTGCATGATTATGATTGTATGTTTGTGATTGTATGATTGCGATTGTATGATTGTGATTGTATGATTATGATTGTATTTTTGTGATTGTATGATTGTGATTGTATGATTGTGATTGTATGATTGTGATTGTATGACTGTGATTGTATGACTGTGATTGTATGATTGTGATTGGATGATTGCGATTGTATGTTTGTGATTTTATGATTGTGATTGTATGATTGTGATTGTATGATTGTATTTGGGAGATTGTATTTGGGAGATTGTAATTGGGAGATTGTAATTGTATGATTGCGATTGTATGATTGTGATTGTATGATTGCGATTGTATGATTGTGATTGTATGATTGTGATGTATGATTGTAATTGTATGATTACGATTGTATGATTGTGATTGTATGATTGTGATTGTATGATTGTATTTGGGAGATTGTATTTGGGATATTGTAATTGTATGATTGCGATTGTATGATTGTGATTGTATGATTGTGATTGCATGATTGTGATTGTATGATTGTATTTGGGAGATTGTATTTGGGATATTGTAATTGTATGATTGCGATTGTATGATTGTGATTGTATGAGTGTGATGTATGATTGTAATTGTATGATTATGATTGTATGATTGTGATTGTATGATTGAGATTGTATGATTGTGATTGTATGATTGTGATTGACTGATTGTGGTTGTGCGATTGTGATTGTACGATTGTGATTGTACGATTGTGATTGTAGGATTGTGATTGTATGATTATGATTGTATGATTGTGATTGTATGATTGTGATGAATGATTGTAATTGTATGATTATGATTGTATGATTGTGATTGTATGATTGAGATTGTATGATTGTGATTGTATGCTTGCGATTGTATGGTTGTGATTGTATGATTGTATTTGGGAGATTGTATTTGGGATATTGTAATTGTATGATTGCGATTGTATGATTGTGATTGTATGATTGTGATGTATGATTCTAATTGTATGATTATGATTGTATGATTGTGATGGTATGATTGAGATTGTATGATTGTGATTGTATGCTTGCGATTGTATGATTGTGATTGTATGATTGTGATTCTTTGATTGTGATTGTATGATTGTGATTGTATGATTGTGATTGTATGATTGTGATTGTATGATTGTGATTGTATGATTGTGATTGTATGATTGTGATTGTATGATTGTGATTGTATGATTGTGATTGTATGATTGTGATTGTATGATTGTGATTGTATGATTGTGATTGTTTGATTGTATTTGGGAGATTGTATTTGGGAGATTGTAATTGTATGATTGCGATTGTATGATTGTGATTGTATGATTGCGGTTATATGATTGTGATTGTATGATTGTGATTGTATGATTGTGATTGTATGATTGTATTTGGGAGATTGTAGTTGGGAGATTGTATTTGGGAGATTGTAATTGTATGATTGCGATTGTATGATTGTGATTGTATGATTGCGATTATATGATTGTGATTGTATGATTATGATTGTATTTTTGTGATTGTATGATTGTGATTGTATGATTGTGATTGTATGATTGTGATTGTATGATTGTGATTGTATGATTGCGATTGTATGAATGCGATTGTATGATTGTGATTGCATAATTGTGATTGTATGATTGTGATTGTATGATTGTGATTGTCTGATTGTGGTTATATGATTGTGATTGTATGATTGTGATTGTATGATTGTGATTGTATGATTGTATTTGGGAGATTGTATTTGGGATATTGTAATTGTATGATTGCGATTGTATGATTGTGATTGTATGATTGTGATGTATGATTGTAATTGTTTGATTATGATTGTATGATTGTGATTGTATGATTGTGATTGTATGATTGTGATTGTATGACTGTGATTGTATGATTGTAATTGTATGATTATGATTGTATGATTGTGATTGTATGATTGTGATGGTATGATTGTGATTGTATGACTGTGGTTGTATGATTGTGATTGTATGATTGTGATTGTATGATTGTGAAAGTATGATTGTGATGGTATGATTGTGATTGTATGATTGTGATTGTATGATTGTGATTGTATGAGTGTGATTGTCTGATTGTGGCTGTGCGATTGTAATTGTACGATTGTGATTGTACGATTGTTATTGAATGATTGTGATTGTATGATTCTGATTGTATGATTGTGATTGCATGATTGTATTTGGGAGATTGTAGTTGGGAGATTGTATTTGGGAGATTGTAATTGTATGATTGCGATTGTATGATTGTGATTGTATGATTGCGATTATATGATTGTGATTGTATGATTATGATTGTATTTTTGTGATTGTATGATTGTGATTGTATGATTGTGATTGTATGATTGTGATTGTATGATTGTGATTGTATGATTGTGATTGTATGATTGCGATTGTATGAATGCGATTGTATGATTGTGATTGCATAATTGTGATTGTATGATTGTGATTGCATGATTTTGAATGTATGATTGTGATTGTATGATTGTGATTGCATGATTGTGATTGTATGATTGTGATTGTATGATTGCGATTGTATGAATGCGATTGTATGATTGTGATTGTATAATTGTGATTGAATGATTGTGATTGTATGGTTGTGAAAGTATGATTGTGATTGTATGATTGTGATTGTATGATTGTGATTGTATGATTGTGATTGTATGATTGTGATTGTATGAGTGTGATTACCTGATTGTGGTTGTGCGATTGTGATTGTACGATTGTGAATGTACGGTTGTGATTGTATGATTGTGATTGTATGAATATGATTGTATGATTGTGATTGCATGATTGTGATTGTATGATTGCGATTGCATGATTTTGAATGTATGATTGTGATTGTATGATTGTGATTGTATGATTGTGATCGTATGATTGTGATTGTATGATTGTGATTGTATGATTGCGATTGTATGATTGTAATTGTATGTTTATGATTGTATGATTGTGATTGTATGATTGTGATGGTATGATTGTGATTGTATGATTGCGATAGTATGATTGTGATTGTATGATTGTGATTGTATGATTGCGATTGTATGAATGTGATTGTATGATTGTGATGGTATGATTGTGATTGTTTGATTGTGATTGTACGATTGTGATAGTATGATTGTATTTGGGAGATTGTATTTGGGATATTGTAATCGTATGATTGCGATTGTATGATTGTGAATGTATGATTGTGATGTATGATTGTAATTGTATGATTATGATTGTTTGATTGTGATTGTATGATTGAGATTGTATGATTGTGATTGTATGCTTGCGATTGTATGAATACGATTGTATGATTGTGATTGTATGATTGTGATTGTATGATTGTGATTGTATGATTGTAATTGCATGATTATGATTGTATGATTGTGATTGTATGATTGTGATTGTATGATTGTATTTGGGAGATTGTATTTGGGATATTGTAATTGTATGATTGCGATTGTATGATTGTGATTGTATGGTTGCGATTGTATGATTGTGATTGTATGATTGTGATGTATGATTGTGATTGCATGATTTTGAATGTATGATTGTGATTGTATGATTGTGATTGTATGATTGTGATCGTATGATTGTGATTGTATGATTGTGATTGGATGATTGTGATTGT
This sequence comes from Megachile rotundata, assembly GCF_050947335.1. Classification (NCBI taxonomy): domain Eukaryota; kingdom Metazoa; phylum Arthropoda; class Insecta; order Hymenoptera; family Megachilidae; genus Megachile; species Megachile rotundata. The sequence continues at coordinate 212,725 of NW_027473500.1, read as the reverse complement.
ATGATTGTGATTGTATGATTGTGATTGCATGATTATGATTGTATGATTGTGATTGTATGATTGTGATGGTATGATTGTGATTGTATGATTGCGATTGTATGATTGTATTTGGGAGATTGTAGTTGGGAGATTGTATTTGGGAGATTGTATTTGGGAGATTGTAATTGTATGATTGCGATTGTATGATTGTGATTGTATGATTGCGATTGTATGAATGCGATTGTATGATTGTGATTGCATAATTGTGATTGTATGATTGTGATTGTATGATTGTGATTGTCTGATTGTGGTTGTATGATTGTGATTGTATGATTGTTATTGTATGATTGTGATTGCATGATTGTGATTGTATGATTGTATTTACGAGATTGTATTTGGTATATTGTAATTGTATGATTGCGATTGTATGATTGTAATTGTATGATTATGATTGTATGATTGTGATGGTAAGATTGTGATTGTATGATTGCGGTAGTATGATTGTGATTGTATGATTGTGATTGTATGATTGCGATTGTATGATTGTGATTGTATGATTGTGATTGTATGATTGTGATTGTATGATTGTGATTGTATGATTGTGATTGTATGATTGTATTTGGGAGATCGTATTTGGGATATTGTAATTGTATGATTGCGATTGTATGATTGTGATTGTATGATTGCGATTGTATGATTGTGATTGTATGATTGTGATGTATGATTGTTATTGTATGATTATGATTGTATGATTGTGATTGTATGATTGTGATGGTATGATTGTGATTGTATGATTGCGATAGTATGATTGTGATTGTATGATTGTGATTGTATGATTGTAATTGCATGATTATGATTGTATGATTGTGATTGTATGATTGCGATTGTATGATTGTGATTGTATGTTTATGATTGTATTTTTGTGATTGTATGATTGTGATTGTATGATTGTGATTGTATGATTGTGATGGTATGATTGTGATTGTATGATTGCGATTGTATGATTGTATTTGGGAGATTGTAGTTGGGAGATTGTATTTGGGAGATTGTATTTGGGAGATTGTAATTGTATGATTGCGATTGTATGATTGTGATTGTATGATTGCGATTGTATGATTGTGATTGTATGATTATGATTGTATTTTTGTGATTGTAAGATTGTGATTGTATGATTATGATTGTATTTTTGTGATTGTAAGATTGTGATTGTATGATTGTGATTGTATGATTGTGATTGTATGATTGCGATTGTATGAATGCGATTGTATGATTGTGATTGCATAATTGTGATTGTATGATTGTGATTGTATGATTGTGATTGTCTGATTGTGGTTGTATGATTGTGATTGTATGATTGTTATTGTATGATTGTGATTGCATGATTGTGATTGTATGATTGTATTTACGAGATTGTATTTGGTATATTGTAATTGTATGATTGCGATTGTATGATTGTAATTGTATGATTATGATTGTATGATTGTGATGGTAAGATTGTGATTGTATGATTGCGGTAGTATGATTGTGATTGTATGATTGTGATTGTATGATTGCGATTGTATGATTGTGATTGTATGATTGTGATTGTATGATTGTGATTGTATGATTGTGATTGTATGATTGTATTTGGGAGATTGTATTTGGGATATTGTAATTGTATGATTGCGATTGTATGATTGTGATTGTATGATTGCGATTGTATGATTGTGATTGTATGATTGTGATGTATGATTGTTATTGTATGATTATGATTGTATGATTGTGATTGTATGATTGTGATGGTATGATTGTGATTGTATGATTGCGATAGTATGATTGTGATTGTATGATTGTGATTGTATGATTGTAATTGCATGATTATGATTGTATGATTGTGATTGTATGATTGCGATTGTATGATTGTGATTGTATGTTTATGATTGTATTTTTGTGATTGTATGATTGTGATTGTATGATTGTGATTGTATGATTGTGATGGTATGATTGTGATTGTATGATTGCGATTGTATGATTGTATTTGGGAGATTGTAGTTGGGAGATTGTATTTGGGAGATTGTATTTGGGAGATTGTAATTGTATGATTGCGATTGTATGATTGTGATTGTATGATTGCGATTGTATGATTGTGATTGTATGATTATGATTGTATTTTTGTGATTGTAAGTTTGTGATTGTATGATTGTGATTGTATGATTGTGATTGTATGATTGTGATTGTATGATTGCGATTGTATGAATGCGATTGTATGATTGTGATTGCATAATTGTGATTGTATGATTGTGATTGTATGATTGTGATTGTCTGATTGTGATTGTATGATTGCGATTGTATGATTGTGATTGTATGCTTGTGATTGTATGATTGCGATTGTATGATTGTGACTGTATGACTATGATTGTATTTTTGTGATTGTATGATTGTGATTGTATGATTGTGATTGTATGATTGCGATTGTATGATTGTGATTGTATGATTGTGATCGTATGATTGTGATTGTATGATTGTGATTGTATGATTGCGATTGTATGAATGCGATTGTATGATTGTGATTGCATAATTGTGATTGTATGATTGTGATTGTATGATTGTGATTGTCTGATTGTGGTTGTATGATTGTGATTGTATGATTGTGATTGTATGATTGTGATTGTATGATTGTGATTGTATGATTGTATTTGGGAGATTGTATTTGGGATATTGTAATTGTATGATTGCGATTGTATGATTGTGATTGTATGGTTGCGATTGTATGATTGTGATTGTATGATTGTGATGTATGATTGTAATTGTATGATTATGATTGTATGATTGTGATTGTATGATTGTGATGGTATGATTGTGATTGTATGATTGCGATAGTATGATTGTGATTGTATGATTGTGATTGTATGATTGTAATTGCATGATTATGATTGTATGTTTGTGATTGTATGATTGCGATTGTATGATTGTGATTGTATGATTATGATTGTATTTTTGTGATTGTATGATTGTGATTGTATGATTGTGATTGTATGACTGTGATTGTATGATTGTGATTGGATGATTGCGATTGTATGATTGTGATTGTATGATTGCGATTGTATGATTGTGATTGTATGATTGTGATTCTTTGATTGTGATTGTATGATTGTGATTGTATGATTGTGATTGTATGATTGTGATTGTATGATTGTGATTGTATGATTGTGATTGTATGATTGTGATTGTATGATTGTGATTGTATGATTGTGATTGTTTGATTGTATTTGGGAGATTGTATTTGGGAGATTGTAATTGTATGATTGCGATTGTATGATTGTGATTGTATGATTGCGATTATATGATTGTGATTGTATGATTGTGATTGTATGATTGTGATTGTATGATTGTATTTGGGAGATTGTAGTTGGGAGATTGTATTTGGGAGATTGTATTTGGGAGATTGTAATTGTATGATTGCGGTTGTATGATTGTGATTGTATGATTGCGATTGTATGATTGTGATTGTATGATTGTGATGTATGATTGTAATTGTATGATTATGATTGTATGATTGTGATTGTATGATTGTGATGGTATGATTGTGATTGTATGATTGCGATTGTATGATTGTATTTGGGAGATTGTAGTTGGGAGATTGTATTTGGGAGATTGTAATTGTATGATTGCGATTGTATGATTGTGATTGTATGATTGCGATTATATGATTGTGATTGTATGATTATGATTGTATTTTTGTGATTGTATGATTGTGATTGTATGATTGTGATTGTATGATTGTGATTGTATGATTGTGATTGTATGATTGTGATTGTATGATTGCGATTGTATGAATGCGATTGTATGATTGTGATTGCATAATTGTGATTGTATGATTGTGATTGTATGATTGTGATTGTCTGATTGTGGTTATATGATTGTGATTGTATGATTGTGATTGTATGATTGTGATTGTATGATTGTGATTGTATGATTGTGATTGTATGATTGTGATTGTATGATTGTATTTGGGAGATTGTATTTGGGATATTGTAATTGTATGATTGCGATTGTATGATTGTGATTGTATGATTGTGATGTATGATTGTAATTGTTTGATTATGATTGTATGATTGTGATTGTATGATTGTGATTGTATGATTGTGATTGTATGACTGTGATTGTATGATTGTAATTGTATGATTATGATTGTATGATTGTGATTGTATGATTGTGATGGTATGATTGTGATTGTATGACTGTGGTTGTATGATTGTGATTGTCTGATTGTGATTGTATGATTGTGAAAGTATGATTGTGATGGTATGATTGTGATTGTATGATTGTGATTGTATGATTGTGATTGTATGAGTGTGATTGTCTGATTGTGGCTGTGCGATTGTAATTGTACGATTGTGATTGTACGATTGTTATTGAATGATTGTGATTGTAAGATTCTGATTGTATGATTGTGATTGCATGATTGTGATTGTATGATTGTGATTGCATGATTTTGAATGTATGATTGTGATTGTATGATTGTGATTGCATGATTGTGATTGTATGATTGTGATTGTATGATTGCGATTGTATGAATGCGATTGTATGATTGTGATTGCATAATTGTGATTGAATGATTGTGATTGTATGGTTGTGAAAGTATGATTGTGATTGTATGATTGTGATTGTATGATTGTGATTGTATGATTGTGATCGTATGATTGTGATTGTATGATTGTGATTGTATGATTGCGATTGTATGATTGTAATTGTATGTTTATGATTGTATGATTGTGATTGTATGATTGTGATGGTATGATTGTGATTGTATGATTGCGATAGTATGATTGTGATTGTATGATTGTGATTGTATGATTGCGATTGTATGAATGTGATTGTATGATTGTGATGGTATGATTGTGATTGTTTGATTGTGATTGTATGATTGAGATTGTATGATTGTGATTGTATGCTTGCGATTGTATGAATACGATTGTATGATTGTGATTGTATGATTGTGATTGTATGATTGTAATTGCATGATTATGATTGTATGATTGTGATTGTATGATTGTGATTGTATGATTGTATTTGGGAGATTGTATTTGGGATATTGTAATTGTATGATTGCGATTGTATGATTGTGATTGTATGGTTGCGATTGTATGATTGTGATTGTATGATTGTGATGTATGATTGTAATTGTATGATTATGATTGTATGATTGTGATTGTATGATTGTGATGGTATGATTGTGATTGTATGATTGCGATAGTATGATTGTGATTGTATGATTGTGATTGTATGATTGTAATTGCATGATTATGATTGTATGTTTGTGATTGTATGATTGCGATTGTATGATTGTGATTGTATGATTATGATTGTATTTTTGTGATTGTATGATTGTGATTGTATGATTGTGATTGTATGATTGTGATTGTATGATTGTGATTGTATGATTGTGATTGTATGACTGTGATTGTATGATTGTGATTGTATGATTGCGATTGTATGTTTGTGATTTTATGATTGTGATTGTATGATTGTGATTGTATGATTGTATTTGGGAGATTGTATTTGGGAGATTGTATTTGGGAGATTGTAATTGTATGATTGCGATTGTATGATTGTGATTGTATGATTGCGATTGTATGATTGTGATTGTATGATTGTGATGTATGATTGTAATTGTATGATTACGATTGTATGATTGTGATTGTATGATTGTGATTGTATGATTGTATTTGGGAGATTGTGTTTGGGATATTGTAATTGTATGATTGCGATTGTATGATTGTGATTGTATGATTGTGATTGCATGATTGTGATTGTATGATTGTATTTGGGAGATTGTATTTGGGATATTGTAATTGTATGATTGCGATTGTATGATTGTGATTGTATGAGTGTGATGTATGGTTGTAATTGTATGATTATGATTGTATGATTGTGATTGTATGATTGAGATTGTATGATGGTGATTGTATGATTGTGATTGACTGATTGTGGTTGTGCGATTGTGATTGTACGATTGTGATTGTAGGATTGTGATTGTATGATTATGATTGTATGATTGTGATTGTATGATTGTGATGTATGATTGTAATTGTATGATTATGATTGTATGATTGTGATTGTATGATTGAGATTGTATGATTGTGATTGTATGCTTGCGATTGTATGGTTGTGATTGTATGATTGTATTTGGGAGATTGTATTTGGGATATTGTAATTGTATGATTGCGATTGTATGATTGTGATTGTATGATTGTGATGTATGATTCTAATTGTATGATTATGATTGTATGATTGTGATGGTATGATTGAGATTGTATGATTGTGATTGTATGCTTGCGATTGTATGATTGTGATTGTATGATTGTGATTCTTTGATTGTGATTGTATGATTGTGATTGTATGATTGTGATTGTATGATTGTGATTGTATGATTGTGATTGTATGATTGTATTTGGGAGATTGTATTTGGGATATTGTAATTGTATGATTGTGATTGTATGATTATGATTGTATGATTGTGATTGTATGATTGTGATTGTATGATTGTGATTGTATGATTGCGATTGTATGATTGTGATTGTATGATTGCGATTATATGGTTGTGATTGTATGATTGTGATTGTATGATTGTGATTGTATGATTGTATTTGGGAGATTGTAGTTGGGAGATTTTATTTGGGAGATTGTATTTGGGAGATTGTAATTGTATGGTTGCGATTGTATGATTGTGATTGTATGATTGTGATGTATGATTGTAATTGTATGATTATGATTGTATGATTGTGATTGTATGATTGTGATGGTATGATTGTGATTGTATGATTGCGATAGTATGATTGTGATGTATGATTGTAATTGTATGATTATGATTGTATGATTGTGATTGTATGATTGTGATTGTATGATTGTGATTGTATGATTGTGATTGTATGATTGCGATTGTATGATGGTGATTGTATGATTATGATTGTATTTTTGTGATTGTAAGATTGTGATTGTATGATTGTGATTGTATGATTGTGATTGTATGATTGCGATTGTATGAATGCGATTGTATGATTGTGATTGCATAATTGTGATTGTATGATTGTGATTGTATGATTGTGATTGTCTGATTGTGGTTGTATGATTGTGATTGTATGATTGTTATTGTATGATTCTGATTGCATGATTGTGATTGTATGATTGTATTTACGAGATTGTATTTGGGATATTGTAATTGTATGATTGTGATTGTATGATTGTGATTGTATGATTGCGATTGTATGATTGTGATTGTATGATTGTGATGTATGATTGTTATTGTATGATTATGATTGTATGATTGTGATTGTATGATTGTGATGGTATGATTGTGATTGTATGATTGTGATTGCATGATTTTGAATGTATGATTGTGATTGTATGATTGTGATTGCATGATTGTGATTGTATGATTGTGATTGTATGATTGCGATTGTATGAATGCGATTGTATGATTGTGATTGCATAATTGTGATTGAATGATTGTGATTGTATGGTTGTGAAAGTATGATTGTGATTGTATGATTGTGATTGTATGATTGTGATTGTATGATTGTGATCGTATGATTGTGATTGTATGATTGTGATTGTATGATTGCGATTGTATGATTGTAATTGTATGTTTATGATTGTATGATTGTGATTGTATGATTGTGATGGTATGATTGTGATGGTATGATTGTGATTGTATGATTGCGATTGTATGATTGTATTTGGGAGATTGTAGTTGGGAGATTGTATTTGGGAGATTGTAATTGTATGATTGCGATTGTATGATTGTGATTGTATGATTGCGATTATATGATTGTGATTGTATGATTATGATTGTATTTTTGTGATTGTATGATTGTGATTGTATGATTGTGATTGTATGATTGTGATTGTATGATTGTGATTGTATGATTGTGATTGTATGATTGCGATTGTATGAATGCGATTGTATGATTGTGATTGCATAATTGTGATTGTATGATTGTGATTGTATGATTGTGATTGTCTGATTGTGGTTATATGATTGTGATTGTATGATTGTGATTGTATGATTGTGATTGTATGATTGTGATTGTATGATTGTGATTGTATGATTGTGATTGTATGATTGTATTTGGGAGATTGTATTTGGGATATTGTAATTGTATGATTGCGATTGTATGATTGTGATTGTATGATTGTGATGTATGATTGTAATTGTTTGATTATGATTGTATGATTGTGATTGTATGATTGTGATTGTATGATTGTGATTGTATGACTGTGATTGTATGATTGTAATTGTATGATTATGATTGTATGATTGTGATTGTATGATTGTGATGGTATGATTGTGATTGTATGACTGTGGTTGTATGATTGTGATTGTCTGATTGTGATTGTATGATTGTGAAAGTATGATTGTGATGGTATGATTGTGATTGTATGATTGTGATTGTATGATTGTGATTGTATGAGTGTGATTGTCTGATTGTGGCTGTGCGATTGTAATTGTACGATTGTGATTGTACGATTGTTATTGAATGATTGTGATTGTAAGATTCTGATTGTATGATTGTGATTGCATGATTGTGATTGTATGATTGTGATTGCATGATTTTGAATGTATGATTGTGATTGTATGATTGTGATTGCATGATTGTGATTGTATGATTGTGATTGTATGATTGCGATTGTATGAATGCGATTGTATGATTGTGATTGCATAATTGTGATTGAATGATTGTGATTGTATGGTTGTGAAAGTATGATTGTGATTGTATGATTGTGATTGTATGATTGTGATTGTATGATTGTGATCGTATGATTGTGATTGTATGATTGTGATTGTATGATTGCGATTGTATGATTGTAATTGTATGTTTATGATTGTATGATTGTGATTGTATGATTGTGATGGTATGATTGTGATTGTATGATTGCGATAGTATGATTGTGATTGTATGATTGTGATTGTATGATTGCGATTGTATGAATGTGATTGTATGATTGTGATGGTATGATTGTGATTGTTTGATTGTGATTGTATGATTGAGATTGTATGATTGTGATTGTATGCTTGCGATTGTATGAATACGATTGTATGATTGTGATTGTATGATTGTGATTGTATGATTGTAATTGCATGATTATGATTGTATGATTGTGATTGTATGATTGTGATTGTATGATTGTATTTGGGAGATTGTATTTGGGATATTGTAATTGTATGATTGCGATTGTATGATTGTGATTGTATGGTTGCGATTGTATGATTGTGATTGTATGATTGTGATGTATGATTGTAATTGTATGATTATGATTGTATGATTGTGATTGTATGATTGTGATGGTATGATTGTGATTGTATGATTGCGATAGTATGATTGTGATTGTATGATTGTGATTGTATGATTGTAATTGCATGATTATGATTGTATGTTTGTGATTGTATGATTGCGATTGTATGATTGTGATTGTATGATTATGATTGTATTTTTGTGATTGTATGATTGTGATTGTATGATTGTGATTGTATGATTGTGATTGTATGATTGTGATTGTATGATTGTGATTGTATGACTGTGATTGTATGATTGTGATTGTATGATTGCGATTGTATGTTTGTGATTTTATGATTGTGATTGTATGATTGTGATTGTATGATTGTATTTGGGAGATTGTATTTGGGAGATTGTATTTGGGAGATTGTAATTGTATGATTGCGATTGTATGATTGTGATTGTATGATTGCGATTGTATGATTGTGATTGTATGATTGTGATGTATGATTGTAATTGTATGATTACGATTGTATGATTGTGATTGTATGATTGTGATTGTATGATTGTATTTGGGAGATTGTGTTTGGGATATTGTAATTGTATGATTGCGATTGTATGATTGTGATTGTATGATTGTGATTGCATGATTGTGATTGTATGATTGTATTTGGGAGATTGTATTTGGGATATTGTAATTGTATGATTGCGATTGTATGATTGTGATTGTATGAGTGTGATGTATGGTTGTAATTGTATGATTATGATTGTATGATTGTGATTGTATGATTGAGATTGTATGATGGTGATTGTATGATTGTGATTGACTGATTGTGGTTGTGCGATTGTGATTGTACGATTGTGATTGTAGGATTGTGATTGTATGATTATGATTGTATGATTGTGATTGTATGATTGTGATGTATGATTGTAATTGTATGATTATGATTGTATGATTGTGATTGTATGATTGAGATTGTATGATTGTGATTGTATGCTTGCGATTGTATGGTTGTGATTGTATGATTGTATTTGGGAGATTGTATTTGGGATATTGTAATTGTATGATTGCGATTGTATGATTGTGATTGTATGATTGTGATGTATGATTCTAATTGTATGATTATGATTGTATGATTGTGATGGTATGATTGAGATTGTATGATTGTGATTGTATGCTTGCGATTGTATGATTGTGATTGTATGATTGTGATTCTTTGATTGTGATTGTATGATTGTGATTGTATGATTGTGATTGTATGATTGTGATTGTATGATTGTGATTGTATGATTGTATTTGGGAGATTGTATTTGGGATATTGTAATTGTATGATTGTGATTGTATGATTATGATTGTATGATTGTGATTGTATGATTGTGATTGTATGATTGTGATTGTATGATTGCGATTGTATGATTGTGATTGTATGATTGCGATTATATGGTTGTGATTGTATGATTGTGATTGTATGATTGTGATTGTATGATTGTATTTGGGAGATTGTAGTTGGGAGATTTTATTTGGGAGATTGTATTTGGGAGATTGTAATTGTATGGTTGCGATTGTATGATTGTGATTGTATGATTGTGATGTATGATTGTAATTGTATGATTATGATTGTATGATTGTGATTGTATGATTGTGATGGTATGATTGTGATTGTATGATTGCGATAGTATGATTGTGATGTATGATTGTAATTGTATGATTATGATTGTATGATTGTGATTGTATGATTGTGATTGTATGATTGTGATTGTATGATTGTGATTGTATGATTGCGATTGTATGATGGTGATTGTATGATTATGATTGTATTTTTGTGATTGTAAGATTGTGATTGTATGATTGTGATTGTATGATTGTGATTGTATGATTGCGATTGTATGAATGCGATTGTATGATTGTGATTGCATAATTGTGATTGTATGATTGTGATTGTATGATTGTGATTGTCTGATTGTGGTTGTATGATTGTGATTGTATGATTGTTATTGTATGATTCTGATTGCATGATTGTGATTGTATGATTGTATTTACGAGATTGTATTTGGGATATTGTAATTGTATGATTGTGATTGTATGATTGTGATTGTATGATTGCGATTGTATGATTGTGATTGTATGATTGTGATGTATGATTGTTATTGTATGATTATGATTGTATGATTGTGATTGTATGATTGTGATGGTATGATTGTGATTGTATGATTGTGATTGCATGATTTTGAATGTATGATTGTGATTGTATGATTGTGATTGCATGATTGTGATTGTATGATTGTGATTGTATGATTGCGATTGTATGAATGCGATTGTATGATTGTGATTGCATAATTGTGATTGAATGATTGTGATTGTATGGTTGTGAAAGTATGATTGTGATTGTATGATTGTGATTGTATGATTGTGATTGTATGATTGTGATCGTATGATTGTGATTGTATGATTGTGATTGTATGATTGCGATTGTATGATTGTAATTGTATGTTTATGATTGTATGATTGTGATTGTATGATTGTGATGGTATGATTGTGATTGTATGATTGCGATAGTATGATTGTGATTGTATGATTGTGATTGTATGATTGCGATTGTATGAATGTGATTGTATGATTGTGATGGTATGATTGTGATTGTTTGATTGTGATTGTATGATTGAGATTGTATGATTGTGATTGTATGCTTGCGATTGTATGAATACGATTGTATGATTGTGATTGTATGATTGTGATTGTATGATTGTAATTGCATGATTATGATTGTATGATTGTGATTGTATGATTGTGATTGTATGATTGTATTTGGGAGATTGTATTTGGGATATTGTAATTGTATGATTGCGATTGTATGATTGTGATTGTATGGTTGCGATTGTATGATTGTGATTGTATGATTGTGATGTATGATTGTAATTGTATGATTATGATTGTATGATTGTGATTGTATGATTGTGATGGTATGATTGTGATTGTATGATTGCGATAGTATGATTGTGATTGTATGATTGTGATTGTATGATTGTAATTGCATGATTATGATTGTATGTTTGTGATTGTATGATTGCGATTGTATGATTGTGATTGTATGATTATGATTGTATTTTTGTGATTGTATGATTGTGATTGTATGATTGTGATTGTATGATTGTGATTGTATGATTGTGATTGTATGATTGTGATTGTATGACTGTGATTGTATGATTGTGATTGTATGATTGCGATTGTATTTTTGTGATTTTATGATTGTGATTGTATGATTGTGATTGTATGATTGTATTTGGGAGATTGTATTTGGGAGATTGTAATTGTATGATTGCGATTGTATGATTGTGATTGTATGATTGCGATTGTATGATTGTGATTGTATGATTGTGATGTATGATTGTAATTGTATGATTACGATTGTATGATTGTGATTGTATGATTGTGATTGTATGATTGTATTTGGGAGATTGTGTTTGGGATATTGTAATTGTATGATTGCGATTGTATGATTGTGATTGTATGATTGTGATTGCATGATTGTGATTGTATGATTGTATTTGGGAGATTGTATTTGGGATATTGTAATTGTATGATTGCGATTGTATGATTGTGATTGTATGAGTGTGATGTATGGTTGTAATTGTATGATTATGATTGTATGATTGTGATTGTATGATTGAGATTGTATGATTGTGATTGTATGATTGTGATTGACTGATTGTGGTTGTGCGATTGTGATTGTACGATTGTGATTGTAGGATTGTGATTGTATGATTATGATTGTATGATTGTGATTGTATGATTGTGATGTATGATTGTAATTGTATGATTATGATTGTATGATTGTGATTGTATGATTGAGATTGTATGATTGTGATTGTATGCTTGCGATTGTATGGTTGTGATTGTATGATTGTATTTGGGAGATTGTATTTGGGATATTGTAATTGTATGATTGCGATTGTATGATTGTGATTGTATGATTGTGATGTATGATTCTAATTGTATGATTATGATTGTATGATTGTGATGGTATGATTGAGATTGTATGATTGTGATTGTATGCTTGCGATTGTATGATTGTGATTGTATGATTGTGATTCTTTGATTGTGATTGTATGATTGTGATTGTATGATTGTGATTGTATGATTGTGATTGTATGATTGTGATTGTATGATTGTGATTGTATGATTGTATTTGGGAGATTGTATTTGGGATATTGTAATTGTATGATTGTGATTGTATGATTATGATTGTATGATTGTGATTGTATGATTGTGATTGTATGATTGTGATTGTATGATTGCGATTGTATGATTGTGATTGTATGATTGCGATTATATGGTTGTGATTGTATGATTGTGATTGTATGATTGTGATTGTATGATTGTATTTGGGAGATTGTAGTTGGGAGATTTTATTTGGGAGATTGTATTTGGGAGATTGTAATTGTATGGTTGCGATTGTATGATTGTGATTGTATGATTGTGATGTATGATTGTAATTGTATGATTATGATTGTATGATTGTGATTGTATGATTGTGATGGTATGATTGTGATTGTATGATTGCGATAGTATGATTGTGATGTATGATTGTAATTGTATGATTATGACTGTATGATTGTGATTGTATGATTGTGATTGTATGATTGTGATTGTATGATTGTGATTGTATGATTGCGATTGTATGATGGTGATTGTATGATTATGATTGTATTTTTGTGATTGTAAGATTGTGATTGTATGATTGTGATTGTATGATTGTGATGGTATGATTGTGATTGTATGATTGCGATAGTATGATTGTGATTGTATGATTGTGATTGTATGATTGTAATTGCATGATTATGATTGTATGATTGTGATTGTATGATTGCGATTGTATGATTGTGATTGTATGTTTATGATTGTATTTTTGTGATTGTATGATTGTGATTGTATGATTGTGATTGTATGATTGTGATGGTATGATTGTGATTGTATGATTGCGATTGTATGATTGTATTTGGGAGATTGTAGTTGGGAGATTGTATTTGGGAGATTGTATTTGGGAGATTGTAATTGTATGATTGCGATTGTATGATTGTGATTGTATGATTGTGATGTATGATTGTAATTGTATGATTATGATTGTATGATTGTGATTGTATGATTGTGATGGTATGATTGTGATTGTATGATTGCGATAGTATGATTGTGATTGTATGATTGTGATTGTATGATTGTAATTGCATGATTATGATTGTATGTTTGTGATTGTATGATTGCGATTGTATGATTGTGATTGTATGATTATGATTGTATTTTTGTGATTGTATGATTGTGATTGTATGATTGTGATTGTATGATTGTGATTGTATGATTGTGATTGTATGATTGTGATTGTATGATTGTGATTGTATGACTGTGATTGTATGATTGTGATTGTATGATTGCGATTGTATTTTTGTGATTTTATGATTGTGATTGTATGATTGTGATTGTATGATTGTATTTGGGAGATTGTATTTGGGAGATTGTATTTGGGAGATTGTAATTGTATGATTGCGATTGTATGATTGTGATTGTATGATTGCGATTGTATGATTGTGATTGTATGATTGTGATGTATGATTGTAATTGTATGATTACGATTGTATGATTGTGATTGTATGATTGTGATTGTATGATTGTATTTGGGAGATTGTGTTTGGGATATTGTAATTGTATGATTGCGATTGTATGATTGTGATTGTATGATTGTGATTGCATGATTGTGATTGTATGATTGTATTTGGGAGATTGTATTTGGGATATTGTAATTGTATGATTGCGATTGTATGATTGTGATTGTATGAGTGTGATGTATGGTTGTAATTGTATGATTATGATTGTATGATTGTGATTGTATGATTGAGATTGTATGATTGTGATTGTATGATTGTGATTGACTGATTGTGGTTGTGCGATTGTGATTGTACGATTGTGATTGTAGGATTGTGATTGTATGATTATGATTGTATGATTGTGATTGTATGATTGTGATGTATGATTGTAATTGTATGATTATGATTGTATGATTGTGATTGTATGATTGAGATTGTATGATTGTGATTGTATGCTTGCGATTGTATGGTTGTGATTGTATGATTGTATTTGGGAGATTGTATTTGGGATATTGTAATTGTATGATTGCGATTGTATGATTGTGATTGTATGATTGTGATGTATGATTCTAATTGTATGATTATGATTGTATGATTGTGATGGTATGATTGAGATTGTATGATTGTGATTGTATGCTTGCGATTGTATGATTGTGATTGTATGATTGTGATTCTTTGATTGTGATTGTATGATTGTGATTGTATGATTGTGATTGTATGATTGTGATTGTATGATTGTGATTGTATGATTGTGATTGTATGATTGTATTTGGGAGATTGTATTTGGGATATTGTAATTGTATGATTGTGATTGTATGATTATGATTGTATGATTGTGATTGTATGATTGTGATTGTATGATTGTGATTGTATGATTGCGATTGTATGATTGTGATTGTATGATTGCGATTATATGGTTGTGATTGTATGATTGTGATTGTATGATTGTGATTGTATGATTGTATTTGGGAGATTGTAGTTGGGAGATTTTATTTGGGAGATTGTATTTGGGAGATTGTAATTGTATGGTTGCGATTGTATGATTGTGATTGTATGATTGTGATGTATGATTGTAATTGTATGATTATGATTGTATGATTGTGATTGTATGATTGTGATGGTATGATTGTGATTGTATGATTGCGATAGTATGATTGTGATGTATGATTGTAATTGTATGATTATGACTGTATGATTGTGATTGTATGATTGTGATTGTATGATTGTGATGGTATGATTGTGATTGTATGATTGCGATAGTATGATTGTGATTGTATGATTGTGATTGTATGATTGTAATTGCATGATTATGATTGTATGATTGTGATTGTATGATTGCGATTGTATGATTGTGATTGTATGTTTATGATTGTATTTTTGTGATTGTATGATTGTGATTGTATGATTGTGATTGTATGATTGTGATGGTATGATTGTGATTGTATGATTGCGATTGTATGATTGTATTTGGGAGATTGTAGTTGGGAGATTGTATTTGGGAGATTGTATTTGGGAGATTGTAATTGTATGATTGCGATTGTATGATTGTGATTGTATGATTGCGATTGTATGATTGTGATTGTATGATTATGATTGTATTTTTGTGATTGTAAGTTTGTGATTGTATGATTGTGATTGTATGATTGTGATTGTATGATTGTGATTGTATGATTGCGATTGTATGAATGCGATTGTATGATTGTGATTGCATAATTGTGATTGTATGATTGTGATTGTATGATTGTGATTGTCTGATTGTGATTGTATGATTGCGATTGTATGATTGTGATTGTATGCTTGTGATTGTATGATTGCGATTGTATGATTGTGACTGTATGACTATGATTGTATTTTTGTGATTGTATGATTGTGATTGTATGATTGTGATTGTATGATTGCGATTGTATGATTGTGATTGTATGATTGTGATCGTATGATTGTGATTGTATGATTGTGATTGTATGATTGCGATTGTATGAATGCGATTGTATGATTGTGATTGCATAATTGTGATTGTATGATTGTGATTGTATGATTGTGATTGTCTGATTGTGGTTGTATGATTGTGATTGTATGATTGTGATTGTATGATTGTGATTGTATGATTGTGATTGTATGATTGTATTTGGGAGATTGTATTTGGGATATTGTAATTGTATGATTGCGATTGTATGATTGTGATTGTATGGTTGCGATTGTATGATTGTGATTGTATGATTGTGATGTATGATTGTAATTGTATGATTATGATTGTATGATTGTGATTGTATGATTGTGATGGTATGATTGTGATTGTATGATTGCGATAGTATGATTGTGATTGTATGATTGTGATTGTATGATTGTAATTGCATGATTATGATTGTATGTTTGTGATTGTATGATTGCGATTGTATGATTGTGATTGTATGATTATGATTGTATTTTTGTGATTGTATGATTGTGATTGTATGATTGTGATTGTATGACTGTGATTGTATGATTGTGATTGGATGATTGCGATTGTATGTTTGTGATTTTATGATTGTGATTGTATGATTGTGATTGTATGATTGTATTTGGGAGATTGTATTTGGGAGATTGTATTTGGGAGATTGTAATTGTATGATTGCGATTGTATGATTGTGATTGTATGATTGCGATTGTATGATTGTGATTGTATGATTGTGATTCTT
Source organism: Megachile rotundata (assembly GCF_050947335.1). Classification (NCBI taxonomy): domain Eukaryota; kingdom Metazoa; phylum Arthropoda; class Insecta; order Hymenoptera; family Megachilidae; genus Megachile; species Megachile rotundata. The sequence goes on along the minus strand of NW_027473500.1, from coordinate 195,177 downwards.
TGATTGTGATTGTATGATTGTGATTGTATGATTGTGATTGTATGATTGTGATTGTATGATTGTGATTGTATGATTGTGATTGTATGATTGTGATTGTATGATTGTGATTGTATGATTGTGATTGTATGATTGTGATTGTATGATTGTGATTGTTTGATTGTATTTGGGAGATTGTATTTGAGAGATTGTAATTGTATGATTGCGATTGTATGATTGTGATTGTATGATTGCGATTATATGATTGTGATTGTATGATTGTGATTGTATGATTGTGATTGTATGATTGTATTTGGGAGATTGTAGTTGGGAGATTGTATTTGGGAGATTGTATTTGGGAGATTGTAATTGTATGATTGCGGTTGTATGATTGTGATTGTATGATTGCGATTGTATGATTGTGATTGTATGATTGTGATGTATGATTGTAATTGTATGATTATGATTGTATGATTGCGATTGTATGATTGTGATGGTATGATTGTGATTGTATGATTGCGATTGTATGATTGTATTTGGGAGATTGTAGTTGGGAGATTGTATTTGGGAGATTGTAATTGTATGATTGCGATTGTATGATTGTGATTGTATGATTGCGATTATATGATTGTGATTGTATGATTATGATTGTATTTTTGTGATTGTATGATTGTGATTGTATGATTGTGATTGTATGATTGTGATTGTATGATTGTGATTGTATGATTGTGATTGTATGATTGCGATTGTATGAATGCGATTGTATGATTGTGATTGCATAATTGTGATTGTATGATTGTGATTGTATGATTGTGATTGTCTGATTGTGGTTATATGATTGTGATTGTATGATTGTGATTGTATGATTGTGATTGTATGATTGTGATTGTATGATTGTGATTGTATGATTGTGATTGTATGATTGTATTTGGGAGATTGTATTTGGGATATTGTAATTGTATGATTGCGATTGTATGATTGTGATTGTATGATTGTGATGTATGATTGTAATTGTTTGATTATGATTGTATGATTGTGATTGTATGATTGTGATTGTATGATTGTGATTGTATGACTGTGATTGTATGATTGTAATTGTATGATTATGATTGTATGATTGTGATTGTATGATTGTGATGGTATGATTGTGATTGTATGACTGTGGTTGTATGATTGTGATTGTCTGATTGTGATTGTATGATTGTGAAAGTATGATTGTGATGGTATGATTGTGATTGTATGATTGTGATTGTATGATTGTGATTGTATGAGTGTGATTGTCTGATTGTGGCTGTGCGATTGTAATTGTACGATTGTGATTGTACGATTGTTATTGAATGATTGTGATTGTAAGATTCTGATTGTATGATTGTGATTGCATGATTGTGATTGTATGATTGTGATTGCATGATTTTGAATGTATGATTGTGATTGTATGATTGTGATTGCATGATTGTGATTGTATGATTGTGATTGTATGATTGCGATTGTATGAATGCGATTGTATGATTGTGATTGCATAATTGTGATTGAATGATTGTGATTGTATGGTTGTGAAAGTATGATTGTGATTGTATGATTGTGATTGTATGATTGTGATTGTATGATTGTGATCGTATGATTGTGATTGTATGATTGTGATTGTATGATTGCGATTGTATGATTGTAATTGTATGTTTATGATTGTATGATTGTGATTGTATGATTGTGATGGTATGATTGTGATTGTATGATTGCGATAGTATGATTGTGATTGTATGATTGTGATTGTATGATTGCGATTGTATGAATGTGATTGTATGATTGTGATGGTATGATTGTGATTGTTTGATTGTGATTGTATGATTGAGATTGTATGATTGTGATTGTATGCTTGCGATTGTATGAATACGATTGTATGATTGTGATTGTATGATTGTGATTGTATGATTGTAATTGCATGATTATGATTGTATGATTGTGATTGTATGATTGTGATTGTATGATTGTATTTGGGAGATTGTATTTGGGATATTGTAATTGTATGATTGCGATTGTATGATTGTGATTGTATGGTTGCGATTGTATGATTGTGATTGTATGATTGTGATGTATGATTGTAATTGTATGATTATGATTGTATGATTGTGATTGTATGATTGTGATGGTATGATTGTGATTGTATGATTGCGATAGTATGATTGTGATTGTATGATTGTGATTGTATGATTGTAATTGCATGATTATGATTGTATGTTTGTGATTGTATGATTGCGATTGTATGATTGTGATTGTATGATTATGATTGTATTTTTGTGATTGTATGATTGTGATTGTATGATTGTGATTGTATGATTGTGATTGTATGATTGTGATTGTATGATTGTGATTGTATGACTGTGATTGTATGATTGTGATTGTCTGATTGCGATTGTATGTTTGTGATTTTATGATTGTGATTGTATGATTGTGATTGTATGATTGTATTTGGGAGATTGTATTTGGGAGATTGTATTTGGGAGATTGTAATTGTATGATTGCGATTGTATGATTGTGATTGTATGATTGCGATTGTATGATTGTGATTGTATGATTGTGATGTATGATTGTAATTGTATGATTACGATTGTATGATTGTGATTGTATGATTGTGATTGTATGATTGTGATTGTATGATTGTATTTGGGAGATTGTGTTTGGGATATTGTAATTGTATGATTGCGATTGTATGATTGTGATTGTATGATTGTGATTGCATGATTGTGATTGTATGATTGTATTTGGGAGATTGTATTTGGGATATTGTAATTGTATGATTGCGATTGTATGATTGTGATTGTATGAGTGTGATGTATGGTTGTAATTGTATGATTATGATTGTATGATTGTGATTGTATGATTGAGATTGTATGATTGTGATTGTATGATTGTGATTGACTGATTGTGGTTGTGCGATTGTGATTGTACGATTGTGATTGTAGGATTGTGATTGTATGATTATGATTGTATGATTGTGATTGTATGATTGTGATGTATGATTGTAATTGTATGATTATGATTGTATGATTGTGATTGTATGATTGAGATTGTATGATTGTGATTGTATGCTTGCGATTGTATGGTTGTGATTGTATGATTGTATTTGGGAGATTGTATTTGGGATATTGTAATTGTATGATTGCGATTGTATGATTGTGATTGTATGATTGTGATGTATGATTCTAATTGTATGATTATGATTGTATGATTGTGATGGTATGATTGAGATTGTATGATTGTGATTGTATGCTTGCGATTGTATGATTGTGATTGTATGATTGTGATTCTTTGATTGTGATTGTATGATTGTGATTGTATGATTGTGATTGTATGATTGTGATTGTATGATTGTGATTGTATGATTGTATTTGGGAGATTGTATTTGGGATATTGTAATTGTATGATTGTGATTGTATGATTATGATTGTATGATTGTGATTGTATGATTGTGATTGTATGATTGTGATTGTATGATTGCGATTGTATGATTGTGATTGTATGATTGCGATTATATGGTTGTGATTGTATGATTGTGATTGTATGATTGTGATTGTATGATTGTATTTGGGAGATTGTAGTTGGGAGATTTTATTTGGGAGATTGTATTTGGGAGATTGTAATTGTATGGTTGCGATTGTATGATTGTGATTGTATGATTGTGATGTATGATTGTAATTGTATGATTATGATTGTATGATTGTGATTGTATGATTGTGATGGTATGATTGTGATTGTATGATTGCGATAGTATGATTGTGATGTATGATTGTAATTGTATGATTATGACTGTATGATTGTGATTGTATGATTGTGATTGTATGATTGTGATTGTATGATTGTGATTGTATGATTGCGATTGTATGATGGTGATTGTATGATTATGATTGTATTTTTGTGATTGTAAGATTGTGATTGTATGATTGTGATTGTATGATTGTGATTGTATGATTGCGATTGTATGAATGCGATTGTATGATTGTGATTGCATAATTGTGATTGTATGATTGTGATTGTATGATTGTGATTGTCTGATTGTGGTTGTATGATTGTGATTGTATGATTGTTATTGTATGATTGTGATTGCATGATTGTGATTGTATGATTGTATTTACGAGATTGTATTTGGGATATTGTAATTGTATGATTGCGATTGTATGATTGTGATTGTATGATTGCGATTGTATGATTGTGATTGTATGATTGTGATGTATGATTGTTATTGTATGATTATGATTGTATGATTGTGATTGTATGATTGTGATGGTATGATTGTGATTGTATGATTGCGATAGTATGATTGTGATTGTATGATTGTGATTGTATGATTGTAATTGCATGATTATGATTGTATGATTGTGATTGTATGATTGCGATTGTATGATTGTGATTGTATGATTGTATTTGGGAGATTGTATTTGGGATATTGTAATTGTATGATTGCGATTGTATGATTGTGATTGTATGGTTGCGATTGTATGATTGTGATTGTATGATTGTGATGTATGATTGTGATTGTATGACTGTGATTGTATGATTGTGATTGGATGATTGCGATTGTATGATTGTGATTGTATGATTATGATTGTATTTTTGTGATTGTATGATTGTGATTGTATGATTGTGATTGTATGATTGTGATTGTATGATTGTGATTGTATGACTGTGATTGTATGATTGTGATTGGATGATTGCGATTGTATGTTTGTGATTTTATGATTGTGATTGTATGATTGTGATTGTATGATTGTATTTGGGAGATTGTATTTGGGAGATTGTATTTGGGAGATTGTAATTGTATGATTGCGATTGTATGATTGTGATTGTATGATTGCGATTGTATGATTGTGATTGTATGATTGTGATTCTTTGATTGTGATTGTATGATTGTGATTGTATGATTGTGATTTTATGATTGCAATTGTATGATTATGATTGTATGATTGTGATGTATGATTGCAATTGTATGATTATGATTGTATGATTGTGATTGTATGATTGTGATGGTATGATTGTGATTGTATGATTGTGATGTATGATTGCAATTGTATGATTATGATTGTATGATTGTGATTGTATGATTGTGATGGTATGATTGTGATTGTATGATTGCGATTGTATGATTGTATTTGGGAGATTGTAGTTGGGAGATTGTATTTGGGAGATTGTAATTGTATGATTGCGATTGTATGATTGTGATTGTATGATTGCGATTGTATGATTGTGATTGTATGATTGTGATGTATGATTGCAATTGTATGATTATGATTGTATGATTGTGATTGTATGATTGTGATGGTATGATTGTGATTGTATGATTGCGATTGTATGATTGTATTTGGGAGATTGTAGTTGGGAGATTGTATTTGGGAGATTGTAATTGTATGATTGCGGTTGTATGATTGTGATTGTATGATTGCGATTGTATGATTGTGATTGTATGATTGTGATGTATGATTGCAATTGTATGATTATGATTGTATGATTGTGATTGTATGATTGTGATGGTATGATTGTGATTGTATGATTGCGATTGTATGATTGTATTTGGGAGATTGTAGTTGGGAGATTGTATTTGGGAGATTGTAATTGTATGATTGCGATTGTATGATTGTGATTGTATGATTGCGATTATATGATTGTGATTGTATGATTATGATTGTATTTTTGTGATTGTATGATTGTGATTGTATGATTGTGATTGTATGATTGTGATTGTATGATTGTGATTGTATGATTGCGATTGTATGAATGCGATTGTATGATTGTGATTGCATAATTGTGATTGTATGATTGTGATTGTATGATTGTGATTGTCTGATTGTGGTTATATGATTGTGATTGTATGATTGTGATTGTATGATTGTGATTGTATGATTGTGATTGTATGATTGTATTTGGGAGATTGTATTTGGGATATTGTAATTGTATGATTGCGATTGTATGATTGTGATTGTATGATTGTGAAAGTATGATTGTGATGGTATGATTGTGATTGTATGATTGTGATGGTATGATTGTGATTGTATGACTGTGGTTATATGATTGTGATTGTATGATTGTGATTGTATGATTGTGATTGTATGATTGTGATTGTATGATTGTATTTGGGAGATTGTATTTGGGATATTGTAATTGTATGATTGCGATTGTATGATTGTGATTGTATGATTGTGAAAGTATGATTGTGATGGTATGATTGTGATTGTATGATTGTGATGGTATGATTGTAATTGTTTGATTATGATTGTATGATTGTGATTGTATGATTGTGATTGTATGATTGTGATTGTATGACTGTGATTGAATGATTGTAATTGTATGATTATGATTGTATGATTGTGATTGTATGATTGTGATGGTATGATTGTGATTGTATGACTGTGGTTGTATGATTGTGATTGTATGATTGTGATTGTATGATTGTGAAAGTATGATTGTGATGGTATGATTGTGATTGTATGATTGTGATTGTATGATTGTGATTGTATGAGTGTGATTGTCTGATTGTGGCTGTGCGATTGTAATTGTACGATTGTGATTGTACGATTGTTATTGAATGATTGTGATTGTAAGATTCTGATTGTATGATTGTGATTGCATGATTGTGATTGTATGATTGTGATTGCATGATTTTGAATGTATGATTGTGATTGTATGATTGTGATTGCATGATTGTGATTGTATGATTGTGATTGTATGATTGCGATTGTATGAATGCGATTGTATGATTGTGATTGCATAATTGTGATTGAATGATTGTGATTGTATGGTTGTGAAAGTATGATTGTGATTGTATGATTGTGATTGTATGATTGTGATTGTATGAGTGTGATTACCTGATTGTGGTTGTGCGATTGTGATTGTACGATTGTGAATGTACGGTTGTGATTGTATGATTGTGATTGTATGAATATGATTGTATGATTGTGATTGCATGATTGTGATTGTATGATTGCGATTGCATGATTTTGAATGTATGATTGTGATTGTATGATTGTGATTGTATGATTGTGATCGTATGATTGTGATTGTATGATTGTGATTGTATGATTGCGATTGTATGATTGTAATTGTATGTTTATGATTGTATGATTGTGATTGTATGATTGTGATGGTATGATTGTGATTGTATGATTGCGATAGTATGATTGTGATTGTATGATTGTGATTGTATGATTGCGATTGTATGAATGTGATTGTATGATTGTGATGGTATGATTGTGATTGTTTGATTGTGATTGTACGATTGTGATAGTATGATTGTATTTGGGAGATTGTATTTGGGATATTGTAATCGTATGATTGCTATTGTATGAATGTGATTGTATGATTGTGATGTATGATTGTAATTGTATGACTATGATTGTTTGATTGTGATTGTATGATTGAGATTGTATGATTGTGATTGTATGCTTGCGATTGTATGAATACGATTGTATGATTGTGATTGTATGATTGTGATTGTATGATTGTATTTGGGAGATTGTGTTTGGGATATTGTAATTGTATGATTGCGATTGTATGATTGTGATTGTATGATTGTGATTGCATGATTGTGATTGTATGATTGTATTTGGGAGATTGTATTTGGGATATTGTAATTGTATGATTGCGATTGTATGATTGTGATTGTATGAGTGTGATGTATGATTGTAATTGTATGATTATGATTGTATGATTGTGATTGTATGATTGAGATTGTATGATTGTGATTGTATGATTGTGATTGACTGATTGTGGTTGTGCGATTGTGATTGTACGATTGTGATTGTAGGATTGTGATTGTATGATTATGATTGTATGATTGTGATTGTATGATTGTGATGTATGATTGTAATTGTATGATTATGAATGTATGATTGTGATTGTATGATTGAGATTGTATGATTGTGATTGTATGCTTGCGATTGTATGGTTGTGATTGTATGATTGTATTTGGGAGATTGTATTTGGGATATTGTAATTGTATGATTGCGATTGTATGATTGTGATTGTATGATTGTGATGTATGATTCTAATTGTATGATTATGATTGTATGATTGTGATGGTATGATTGAGATTGTATGATTGTGATTGTATGCTTGCGATTGTATGATTGTGATTGTATGATTGTGATTCTTTGATTGTGATTGTATGATTGTGATTGTATGATTGTGATTGTATGATTGTGATTGTATGATTGTGATTGTATGATTGTGATTGTATGATTGTGATTGTATGATTGTATTTGGGAGATTGTATTTGGGATATTGTAATTGTATGATTGTGATTGTATGATTATGATTGTATGATTGTGATTGTATGATTGTGATTGTATGATTGTGATTGTATGATTGTGATTGTATGATTGTGATTGTATGATTGTGATTGTATGATTGTGATTGTATGATTGTGATTGTTTGATTGTATTTGGGAGATTGTATTTGGGAGATTGTATTTGGGAGATTGTAATTGTATGATTGCGATTGTATGATTGTGATTGTTTGATTGTATTTGGGAGATTGTATTTGGGAGATTGTATTTGGGAGATTGTAATTTTATGATTGCGATTGTATGATTGTGATTGTATGATTGCGATTATATGGTTGTGATTGTATGATTGTGATTGTATGATTGTGATTGTATGATTGTATTTGGGAGATTGTAGTTGGGAGATTTTATTTGGGAGATTGTATTTGGGAGATTGTAATTGTATGGTTGCGATTGTATGATTGTGATTGTATGATTGTGATGTATGATTGTAATTGTATGATTATGATTGTATGATTGTGATTGTATGATTGTGATGGTATGATTGTGATTGTATGATTGCGATAGTATGATTGTGATGTATGATTGTAATTGTATGATTATGATTGTATGATTGTGATTGTATGATTGTGATTGTATGATTGTGATTGTATGATTGTGATTGTATGATTGTGATTGTATGATTGCGATTGTATGATGGTGATTGTATGATTATGATTGTATTTTTGTGATTGTAAGATTGTGATTGTATGATTGTGATTGTATGATTGTGATTGTATGATTGCGATTGTATGAATGCGATTGTATGATTGTGATTGCATAATTGTGATTGTATGATTGTGATTGTATGATTGTGATTGTCTGATTGTGGTTGTATGATTGTGATTGTATGATTGTTATTGTATGATTGTGATTGCATGATTGTGATTGTATGATTGTATTTACGAGATTGTATTTGGTATATTGTAATTGTATGATTGCGATTGTATGATTGTAATTGTATGATTATGATTGTATGATTGTGATGGTAAGATTGTGATTGTATGATTGCGGTAGTATGATTGTGATTGTATGATTGTGATTGTATGATTGCGATTGTATGATTGTAATTGCATGATTATGATTGTATGATTGTGATTGTATGATTGCGATTGTATGATTGTGATTGTATGATTGTATTTGGGAGATTGTATTTGGGATATTGTAATTGTATGATTGCGATTGTATGATTGTGATTGTATGGTTGCGATTGTATGATTGTGATTGTATGATTGTGATGTATGATTGTGATTGTATGACTGTGATTGTATGATTGTGATTGGATGATTGCGATTGTATGATTGTGATTGTATGATTATGATTGTATTTTTGTGATTGTATGATTGTGATTGTATGATTGTGATTGTATGATTGTGATTGTATGATTGTGATTGTATGACTGTGATTGTATGATTGTGATTGGATGATTGCGATTGTATGTTTGTGATTTTATGATTGTGATTGTATGATTGTGATTGTATGATTGTATTTGGGAGATTGTATTTGGGAGATTGTATTTGGGAGATTGTAATTGTATGATTGCGATTGTATGATTGTGATTGTATGATTGCGATTGTATGATTGTGATTGTATGATTGTGATTCTTTGATTGTGATTGTATGATTGTGATTGTATGATTGTGATTTTATGATTGTGATTGTATGATTGTGATTGTATGATTGTGATTGTATGATTGTGATTGTATGATTGTGATTGTATGATTGTGATTGTATGATTGTGATTGTATGATTGTGATTGTATGATTGTGATTGTATGATTGTGATTGTTTCATTGTATTTGGGAGATTGTATTTGGGAGATTGTAATTGTATGATTGCGATTGTATGATTGTGATTGTATGATTGCGATTATAGGATTGTGATTGTATGATTGTGATTGTATGATTGTGATTGTATGATTGTATTTGGGAGATTGTAGTTGGGAGATTGTATTTGGGAGATTGTATTTGGGAGATTGTAATTGTATGATTGCGGTTGTATGATTGTGATTGTATGATTGCGATTGTATGATTGTGATTGTATGATTGTGATGTATGATTGCAATTGTATGATTATGATTGTATGATTGTGATTGTATGATTGTGATGGTATGATTGTGTTTGTATGATTGCGATTGTATGATTGTATTTGGGAGATTGTAGTTGGGAGATTGTATTTGGGAGATTGTAATTGTATGATTGCGATTGTATGATTGTGATTGTATGATTGCGATTATATGATTGTGATTGTATGATTATGATTGTATTTTTGTGATTGTATGATTGTGATTGTATGATTGTGATTGTATGATTGTGATTGTATGATTGTGATTGTATGATTGCGATTGTATGAATGCGATTGTATGATTGTGATTGCATAATTGTGATTGTATGATTGTGATTGTATGATTGTGATTGTCTGATTGTGGTTATATGATTGTGATTGTATGATTGTGATTGTATGATTGTGATTGTATGATTGTGATTGTATGATTGTATTTGGGAGATTGTATTTGGGATATTGTAATTGTATGATTGCGATTGTATGATTGTGATTGTATGATTGTGATGTATGATTGTAATTGTTTGATTATGATTGTATGATTGTGATTGTATGATTGTGATGGTATGATTGTGATTGTATGACTGTGGTTGTATGATTGTGATTGTATGATTGTGATTGTATGATTGTGAAAGTATGATTGTGATGGTATGATTGTGATTGTATGATTGTGATTGTATGATTGTGATTGTATGAGTGTGATTGTCTGATTGTGGCTGTGCGATTGTAATTGTACGATTGTGATTGTACGATTGTTATTGAATGATTGTGATTGTAAGATTCTGATTGTATGATTGTGATTGCATGATTGTGATTGTATGATTGTGATTGCATGATTTTGAATGTATGATTGTGATTGTATGATTGTGATTGCATGATTGTGATTGTATGATTGTGATTGTATGATTGCGATTGTATGAATGCGATTGTATGATTGTGATTGCATAATTGTGATTGAATGATTGTGATTGTATGGTTGTGAAAGTATGATTGTGATTGTATGATTGTGATTGTATGATTGTGATTGTATGAGTGTGATTACCTGATTGTGGTTGTGCGATTGTGATTGTACGATTGTGAATGTACGGTTGTGATTGTATGATTGTGATTGTATGAACATGATTGTATGATTGTGATTGCATGATTGTGATTGTATGATTGCGATTGCATGATTTTGAATGTATGATTGTGATTGTATGATTGTGATTGTATGATTGTGATCGTATGATTGTGATTGTATGATTGTGATTGTATGATTGCGATTGTATGATTGTAATTGTATGTTTATGATTGTATGATTGTGATTGTATGATTGTGATGGTATGATTGTGATTGTATGATTGCGACAGTATGATTGTGATTGTATGATTGTGATTGTATGATTGCGATTGTATGAATGTGATTGTATGATTGTGATGGTATGATTGTGATTGTTTGATTGTGATTGTACGATTGTGATAGTATGATTGTATTTGGGAGATTGTATTTGGGATATTGTAATCGTATGATTGCTATTGTATGAATGTGATTGTATGATTGTGATGTATGATTGTAATTGTATGATTATGATTGTTTGATTGTGATTGTATGATTGAGATTGTATGATTGTGATTGTATGCTTGCGATTGTATGAATACGATTGTATGATTGTGATTGTATGATTGTGATTGTATGATTGTATTTGGGAGATTGTGTTTGGGATATTGTAATTGTATGATTGCGATTGTATGATTGTGATTGTATGATTGTGATTGCATGATTGTGATTGTATGATTGTATTTGGGAGATTGTATTTGGGATATTGTAATTGTATGATTGCGATTGTATGATTGTGATTGTATGAGTGTGATGTATGATTGTAATTGTATGATTATGATTGTATGATTGTGATTGTATGATTGAGATTGTATGATTGTGATTGTATGATTGTGATTGACTGATTGTGGTTGTGCGATTGTGATTATACGATTGTGATTGTAGGATTGTGATTGTATGATTATGATTGTATGATTGTGATTGTATGATTGTGATGTATGATTGTAATTGTATGATTATGAATGTATGATTGTGATTGTATGATTGAGATTGTATGATTGTGATTGTATGCTTGCGATTGTATGGTTGTGATTGTATGATTGTATTTGGGAGATTGTATTTGGGATATTGTAATTGTATGATTGCGATTGTATGATTGTGATTGTATGATTGTGATGTATGATTCTAATTGTATGATTATGATTGTATGATTGTGATGGTATGATTGAGATTGTATGATTGTGATTGTATGCTTGCGATTGTATGATTGTGATTGTATGATTGTGATTCTTTGATTGTGATTGTATGATTGTGATTGTATGATTGTGATTGTATGATTGTGATTGTATGATTGTGATTGTATGATTGTGATTGTATGATTGTGATTGTATGATTGTGATTGTATGATTGTATTTGGGAGATTGTATTTGGGATATTGTAATTGTATGATTGTGATTGTATGATTATGATTGTATGATTGTGATTGTATGATTGTGATTGTATGATTGTGATTGTATGATTGTGATTGTATGATTGTGATTGTATGATTGTGATTGTATGATTGTGATTGTATGATTGTGATTGTTTGATTGTATTTGGGAGATTGTATTTGGGAGATTGTATTTGGGAGATTGTAATTGTATGATTGCGATTGTATGATTGTGATTGTATGATTGCGATTATATGGTTGTGATTGTATGATTGTGATTGTATGATTGTGATTGTATGATTGTATTTGGGAGATTGTAGTTGGGAGATTTTATTTGGGAGATTGTATTTGGGAGATTGTAATTGTATGGTTGCGATTGTATGATTGTGATTGTATGATTGTGATGTATGATTGTAATTGTATGATTATGATTGTATGATTGTGATTGTATGATTGTGATGGTATGATTGTGATTGTATGATTGCGATAGTATGATTGTGATGTATGATTGTAATTGTATGATTATGATTGTATGATTGTGATTGTATGATTGTGATTGTATGATTGTGATTGTATGATTGTGATTGTATGATTGTGATTGTATGATTGCGATTGTATGATGGTGATTGTATGATTATGATTGTATTTTTGTGATTGTAAGATTGTGATTGTATGATTGTGATTGTATGATTGTGATTGTATGATTGCGATTGTATGAATGCGATTGTATGATTGTGATTGCATAATTGTGATTGTATGATTGTGATTGTATGATTGTGATTGTCTGATTGTGGTTGTATGATTGTGATTGTATGATTGTTATGGTATGATTGTGATTGCATGATTGTGATTGTATGATTGTATTTACGAGATTGTATTTGGTATATTGTAATTGTATGATTGCGATTGTATGATTGTAATTGTATGATTATGATTGTATGATTGTGATGGTAAGATTGTGATTGTATGATTGCGGTAGTATGATTGTGATTGTATGATTGTGATTGTATGATTGCGATTGTATGATTGTGATTGTATGATTGTGATTGTATGATTGTGATTGTATGATTGTGATTGTATGATTGTGATTGTATGATTGTATTTGGGAGATTGTATTTGGGATATTGTAATTGTATGATTGCGATTGTATGATTGTGATTGTATGATTGCGATTGTATGATTGTGATTGTATGATTGTGATGTATGATTGTTATTGTATGATTATGATTGTATGATTGTGATTGTATGATTGTGATGGTATGATTGTGATTGTATGATTGCGATAGTATGATTGTGATTGTATGATTGTGATTGTATGATTGTAATTGCATGATTATGATTGTATGATTGTGATTGTATGATTGCGATTGTATGATTGTGATTGTATGATTGTATTTGGGAGATTGTATTTGGGATATTGTAATTGTATGATTGCGATTGTATGATTGAGATTGTATGGTTGCGATTGTATGATTGTGATTGTATGATTGTGATGTATGATTGTGATTGTATGACTGTGATTGTATGATTGTGATTGGATGATTGCGATTGTATGATTGTGATTGTATGATTATGATTGTATTTTTGTGATTTTATGATTGTGATTGTATGATTGTGATTGTATGATTGTGATTGTATGATTGTGATTGTATGACTGTGATTGTATGATTGTGATTGGATGATTGCGATTGTATGTTTGTGATTTTATGATTGTGATTGTATGATTGTGATTGTATGATTGTATTTGGGAGATTGTATTTGGGAGATTGTATTTGGGAGATTGTAATTGTATGATTGCGATTGTATGATTGTGATTGTATGATTGCGTTTGTATGATTGTGATTGTATGATTGTGATTCTTTGATTGTGATTGTATGATTGTGATTGTATGATTGTGATTGTATGATTGTGATTGTATGATTGTGATTGTATGATTGTGATTGTATGATTGTGATTGTATGATTGTGATTGTATGATTGTGATTGTATGATTGTGATTGTATGATTGTGATTGTATGATTGTGATTGTATGATTGTGATTGTTTGATTGTATTTGGGAGATTGTATTTGGGAGATTGTAATTGTATGATTGCGATTGTATGATTGTGATTGTATGATTGCGATTATATGATTGTGATTGTATGATTGTGATTGTATGATTGTGATTGTATGATTGTATTTGGGAGATTGTAGTTGGGAGATTGTATTTGGGAGATTGTATTTGGGAGATTGTAATTGTATGATTGCGGTTGTATGATTGTGATTGTATGATTGCGATTGTATGATTGTGATTGTATGATTGTGATGTATGATTGCAATTGTATGATTATGATTGTATGATTGTGATTGTATGATTGTGATGGTATGATTGTGATTGTATGATTGCGATTGTATGATTGTATTTGGGAGATTGTAGTTGGGAGATTGTATTTGGGAGATTGTAATTGTATGATTGCGATTGTATGATTGTGATTGTATGATTGCGATTATATGATTGTGATTGTATGATTATGATTGTATTTTTGTGATTGTATGATTGTGATTGTATGATTGTGATTGTATGATTGTGATTGTATGATTGTGATTGTATGATTGCGATTGTATGAATGCGATTGTATGATTGTGATTGCATAATTGTGATTGTATGATTGTGATTGTATGATTGTGATTGTCTGATTGTGGTTATATGATTGTGATTGTATGATTGTGATTGTATGATTGTGATTGTATGATTGTGATTGTATGATTGTATTTGGGAGATTGTATTTGGGATATTGTAATTGTATGATTGCGATTGTATGATTGTGATTGTATGATTGTGAAAGTATGATTGTGATGGTATGATTGTGATTGTATGATTGTGATGGTATGATTGTAATTGTTTGATTATGATTGTATGATTGTGATTGTATGATTGTGATTGTATGATTGTGATTGTATGACTGTGATTGTATGATTGTAATTGTATGATTATGATTGTATGATTGTGATTGTATGATTGTGATGGTATGATTGTGATTGTATGACTGTGGTTGTATGATTGTGATTGTATGATTGTGATTGTATGATTGTGAAAGTATGATTGTGATGGTATGATTGTGATTGTATGATTGTGATTGTATGATTGTGATTGTATGAGTGTGATTGTCTGATTGTGGCTGTGCGATTGTAATTGTACGATTGTGATTGTACGATTGTTATTGAATGATTGTGATTGTAAGATTCTGATTGTATGATTGTGATTGCATGATTGTGATTGTATGATTGTGATTGCATGATTTTGAATGTATGATTGTGATTGTATGATTGTGATTGCATGATTGTGATTGTATGATTGTGATTGTATGATTGCGATTGTATGAATGCGATTGTATGATTGTGATTGCATAATTGTGATTGAATGATTGTGATTGTATGGTTGTGAAAGTATGATTGTGATTGTATGATTGTGATTGTATGATTGTGATTGTATGAGTGTGATTACCTGATTGTGGTTGTGCGATTGTGATTGTACGATTGTGAATGTACGGTTGTGATTGTATGATTGTGATTGTATGAATATGATTGTATGATTGTGATTGCATGATTGTGATTGTATGATTGCGATTGCATGATTTTGAATGTATGATTGTGATTGTATGATTGTGATTGTATGATTGTGATCGTATGATTGTGATTGTATGATTGTGATTGTATGATTGCGATTGTATGATTGTAATTGTATGTTTATGATTGTATGATTGTGATTGTATGATTGTGATGGTATGATTGTGATTGTATGATTGCGATAGTATGATTGTGATTGTATGATTGTGATTGTATGATTGCGATTGTATGAATGTGATTGTATGATTGTGATGGTATGATTGTGATTGTTTGATTGTGATTGTACGATTGTGATAGTATGATTGTATTTGGGAGATTGTATTTGGGATATTGTAATCGTATGATTGCTATTGTATGAATGTGATTGTATGATTGTGATGTATGATTGTAATTGTATGATTATGATTGTTTGATTGTGATTGTATGATTGAGATTGTATGATTGTGATTGTATGCTTGCGATTGTATGAATACGATTGTATGATTGTGATTGTATGATTGTGATTGTATGATTGTATTTGGGAGATTGTGTTTGGGATATTGTAATTGTATGATTGCGATTGTATGATTGTGATTGTATGATTGTGATTGCATGATTGTGATTGTATGATTGTATTTGGGAGATTGTATTTGGGATATTGTAATTGTATGATTGCGATTGTATGATTGTGATTGTATGAGTGTGATGTATGATTGTAATTGTATGATTATGATTGTATGATTGTGATTGTATGATTGAGATTGTATGATTGTGATTGTATGATTGTGATTGACTGATTGTGGTTGTGCGATTGTGATTGTACGATTGTGATTGTAGGATTGTGATTGTATGATTATGATTGTATGATTGTGATTGTATGATTGTGATGTATGATTGTAATTGTATGATTATGAATGTATGATTGTGATTGTATGATTGAGATTGTATGATTGTGATTGTATGCTTGCGATTGTATGGTTGTGATTGTATGATTGTATTTGGGAGATTGTATTTGGGATATTGTAATTGTATGATTGCGATTGTATGATTGTGATTGTATGATTGTGATGTATGATTCTAATTGTATGATTATGATTGTATGATTGTGATGGTATGATTGAGATTGTATGATTGTGATTGTATGCTTGCGATTGTATGATTGTGATTGTATGATTGTGATTCTTTGATTGTGATTGTATGATTGTGATTGTATGATTGTGATTGTATGATTGTGATTGTATGATTGTGATTGTATGATTGTGATTGTATGATTGTGATTGTATGATTGTATTTGGGAGATTGTATTTGGGATATTGTAATTGTATGATTGTGATTGTATGATTATGATTGTATGATTGTGATTGTATGATTGTGATTGTATGATTGTGATTGTATGATTGTGATTGTATGATTGTGATTGTATGATTGTGATTGTATGATTGTGATTGTATGATTGTGATTGTTTGATTGTATTTGGGAGATTGTATTTGGGAGATTGTATTTGGGAGATTGTAATTGTATGATTGCGATTGTATGATTGTGATTGTTTGATTGTATTTGGGAGATTGTATTTGGGAGATTGTATTTGGGAGATTGTAATTGTATGATTGCGATTGTATGATTGTGATTGTATGATTGCGATTATATGGTTGTGATTGTATGATTGTGATTGTATGATTGTGATTGTATGATTGTATTTGGGAGATTGTAGTTGGGAGATTTTATTTGGGAGATTGTATTTGGGAGATTGTAATTGTATGGTTGCGATTGTATGATTGTGATTGTATGATTGTGATGTATGATTGTAATTGTATGATTATGATTGTATGATTGTGATTGTATGATTGTGATGGTATGATTGTGATTGTATGATTGCGATAGTATGATTGTGATGTATGATTGTAATTGTATGATTATGATTGTATGATTGTGATTGTATGATTGTGATTGTATGATTGTGATTGTATGATTGTGATTGTATGATTGTGATTGTATGATTGCGATTGTATGATGGTGATTGTATGATTATGATTGTATTTTTGTGATTGTAAGATTGTGATTGTATGATTGTGATTGTATGATTGCGATTGTATGAATGCGATTGTATGATTGTGATTGCATAATTGTGATTGTATGATTGTGATTGTATGATTGTGATTGTCTGATTGTGGTTGTATGATTGTGATTGTATGATTGTTATTGTATGATTGTGATTGCATGATTGTGATTGTATGATTGTATTTACGAGATTGTATTTGGTATATTGTAATTGTATGATTGCGATTGTATGATTGTAATTGTATGATTATGATTGTATGATTGTGATGGTAAGATTGTGATTGTATGATTGCGGTAGTATGATTGTGATTGTATGATTGTGATTGTATGATTGCGATTGTATGATTGTAATTGCATGATTATGATTGTATGATTGTGATTGTATGATTGCGATTGTATGATTGTGATTGTATGATTGTATTTGGGAGATTGTATTTGGGATATTGTAATTGTATGATTGCGATTGTATGATTGTGATTGTATGGTTGCGATTGTATGATTGTGATTGTATGATTGTGATGTATGATTGTGATTGTATGACTGTGATTGTATGATTGTGATTGGATGATTGCGATTGTATGATTGTGATTGTATGATTATGATTGTATTTTTGTGATTGTATGATTGTGATTGTATGATTGTGATTGTATGATTGTGATTGTATGATTGTGATTGTATGACTGTGATTGTATGATTGTGATTGGATGATTGCGATTGTATGTTTGTGATTTTATGATTGTGATTGTATGATTGTGATTGTATGATTGTATTTGGGAGATTGTATTTGGGAGATTGTATTTGGGAGATTGTAATTGTATGATTGCGATTGTATGATTGTGATTGTATGATTGCGATTGTATGATTGTGATTGTATGATTGTGATTCTTTGATTGTGATTGTATGATTGTGATTGTATGATTGTGATTTTATGATTGTGATTGTATGATTGTGATTGTATGATTGTGATTGTATGATTGTGATTGTATGATTGTGATTGTATGATTGTGATTGTATGATTGTGATTGTATGATTGTGATTGTATGATTGTGATTGTATGATTGTGATTGTTTCATTGTATTTGGGAGATTGTATTTGGGAGATTGTAATTGTATGATTGCGATTGTATGATTGTGATTGTATGATTGCGATTATAGGATTGTGATTGTATGATTGTGATTGTATGATTGTGATTGTATGATTGTATTTGGGAGATTGTAGTTGGGAGATTGTATTTGGGAGATTGTATTTGGGAGATTGTAATTGTATGATTGCGGTTGTATGATTGTGATTGTATGATTGCGATTGTATGATTGTGATTGTATGATTGTGATGTATGATTGCAATTGTATGATTATGATTGTATGATTGTGATTGTATGATTGTGATGGTATGATTGTGATTGTATGATTGCGATTGTATGATTGTATTTGGGAGATTGTAGTTGGGAGATTGTATTTGGGAGATTGTAATTGTATGATTGCGATTGTATGATTGTGATTGTATGATTGCGATTATATGATTGTGATTGTATGATTATGATTGTATTTTTGTGATTGTATGATTGTGATTGTATGATTGTGATTGTATGATTGTGATTGTATGATTGTGATTGTATGATTGCGATTGTATGAATGCGATTGTATGATTGTGATTGCATAATTGTAATTGTATGATTGTGATTGTATGATTGTGATTGTCTGATTGTGGTTATATGATTGTGATTGTATGATTGTGATTGTATGATTGTGATTGTATGATTGTGATTGTATGATTGTATTTGGGAGATTGTATTTGGGATATTGTAATTGTATGATTGCGATTGTATGATTGTGATTGTATGATTGTGATGTATGATTGTAATTGTTTGATTATGATTGTATGATTGTGATTGTATGATTGTGATGGTATGATTGTGATTGTATGACTGTGGTTGTATGATTGTGATTGTATGATTGTGATTGTATGATTGTGAAAGTATGATTGTGATGGTATGATTGTGATTGTATGATTGTGATTGTATGATTGTGATTGTATGAGTGTGATTGTCTGATTGTGGCTGTGCGATTGTAATTGTACGATTGTGATTGTACGATTGTTATTGAATGATTGTGATTGTAAGATTCTGATTGTATGATTGTGATTGCATGATTGTGATTGTATGATTGTGATTGCATGATTTTGAATGTATGATTGTGATTGTATGATTGTGATTGCATGATTGTGATTGTATGATTGTGATTGTATGATTGCGATTGTATGAATGCGATTGTATGATTGTGATTGCATAATTGTGATTGAATGATTGTGATTGTATGGTTGTGAAAGTATGATTGTGATTGTATGATTGTGATTGTATGATTGTGATTGTATGAGTGTGATTACCTGATTGTGGTTGTGCGATTGTGATTGTACGATTGTGAATGTACGGTTGTGATTGTATGATTGTGATTGTATGAACATGATTGTATGATTGTGATTGCATGATTGTGATTGTATGATTGCGATTGCATGATTTTGAATGTATGATTGTGATTGTATGATTGTGATTGTATGATTGTGATCGTATGATTGTGATTGTATGATTGTGATTGTATGATTGCGATTGTATGATTGTAATTGTATGTTTATGATTGTATGATTGTGATTGTATGATTGTGATGGTATGATTGTGATTGTATGATTGCGACAGTATGATTGTGATTGTATGATTGTGATTGTATGATTGCGATTGTATGAATGTGATTGTATGATTGTGATGGTATGATTGTGATTGTTTGATTGTGATTGTACGATTGTGATAGTATGATTGTATTTGGGAGATTGTATTTGGGATATTGTAATCGTATGATTGCTATTGTATGAATGTGATTGTATGATTGTGATGTATGATTGTAATTGTATGATTATGATTGTTTGATTGTGATTGTATGATTGAGATTGTATGATTGTGATTGTATGCTTGCGATTGTATGAATACGATTGTATGATTGTGATTGTATGATTGTGATTGTATGATTGTATTTGGGAGATTGTGTTTGGGATATTGTAATTGTATGATTGCGATTGTATGATTGTGATTGTATGATTGTGATTGCATGATTGTGATTGTATGATTGTATTTGGGAGATTGTATTTGGGATATTGTAATTGTATGATTGCGATTGTATGATTGTGATTGTATGAGTGTGATGTATGATTGTAATTGTATGATTATGATTGTATGATTGTGATTGTATGATTGAGATTGTATGATTGTGATTGTATGATTGTGATTGACTGATTGTGGTTGTGCGATTGTGATTATACGATTGTGATTGTAGGATTGTGATTGTATGATTATGATTGTATGATTGTGATTGTATGATTGTGATGTATGATTGTAATTGTATGATTATGAATGTATGATTGTGATTGTATGATTGAGATTGTATGATTGTGATTGTATGCTTGCGATTGTATGGTTGTGATTGTATGATTGTATTTGGGAGATTGTATTTGGGATATTGTAATTGTATGATTGCGATTGTATGATTGTGATTGTATGATTGTGATGTATGATTCTAATTGTATGATTATGATTGTATGATTGTGATGGTATGATTGAGATTGTATGATTGTGATTGTATGCTTGCGATTGTATGATTGTGATTGTATGATTGTGATTCTTTGATTGTGATTGTATGATTGTGATTGTATGATTGTGATTGTATGATTGTGATTGTATGATTGTGATTGTATGATTGTGATTGTATGATTGTGATTGTATGATTGTATTTGGGAGATTGTATTTGGGATATTGTAATTGTATGATTGTGATTGTATGATTATGATTGTATGATTGTGATTGTATGATTGTGATTGTATGATTGTGATTGTATGATTGTGATGGTATGATTGTGATTGTATGATTGTGATTGTATGATTGTGATTGTATGATTGTGATTGTATGATTGTGATTGTTTGATTGTATTTGGGAGATTGTATTTGGGAGATTGTATTTGGGAGATTGTATTGTATGATTGCGATTGTATGATTGTGATTGTATGATTGCGATTATATGGTTGTGATTGTATGATTGTGATTGTATGATTGTGATTGTATGATTGTATTTGGGAGATTGTAGTTGGGAGATTTTATTTGGGAGATTGTATTTGGGAGATTGTAATTGTATGGTTGCGATTGTATGATTGTGATTGTATGATTGTGATGTATGATTGTAATTGTATGATTATGATTGTATGATTGTGATTGTATGATTGTGATGGTATGATTGTGATTGTATGATTGCGATAGTATGATTGTGATGTATGATTGTAATTGTATGATTATGATTGTATGATTGTGATTGTATGATTGTGATTGTATGATTGTGATTGTATGATTGTGATTGTATGATTGTGATTGTATGATTGCGATTGTATGATGGTGATTGTATGATTATGATTGTATTTTTGTGATTGTAAGATTGTGATTGTATGATTGTGATTGTATGATTGTGATTGTATGATTGCGATTGTATGAATGCGATTGTATGATTGTGATTGCATAATTGTGATTGTATGATTGTGATTGTATGATTGTGATTGTCTGATTGTGGTTGTATGATTGTGATTGTATGATTGTTATGGTATGATTGTGATTGCATGATTGTGATTGTATGATTGTATTTACGAGATTGTATTTGGTATATTGTAATTGTATGATTGCGATTGTATGATTGTAATTGTATGATTATGATTGTATGATTGTGATGGTAAGATTGTGATTGTATGATTGCGGTAGTATGATTGTGATTGTATGATTGTGATTGTATGATTGCGATTGTATGATTGTGATTGTATGATTGTGATTGTATGATTGTGATTGTATGATTGTGATTGTATGATTGTGATTGTATGATTGTATTTGGGAGATTGTATTTGGGATATTGTAATTGTATGATTGCGATTGTATGATTGTGATTGTATGATTGCGATTGTATGATTGTGATTGTATGATTGTGATGTATGATTGTTATTGTATGATTATGATTGTATGATTGTGATTGTATGATTGTGATGGTATGATTGTGATTGTATGATTGCGATAGTATGATTGTGATTGTATGATTGTGATTGTATGATTGTAATTGCATGATTATGATTGTATGATTGTGATTGTATGATTGCGATTGTATGATTGTGATTGTATGATTGTATTTGGGAGATTGTATTTGGGATATTGTAATTGTATGATTGCGATTGTATGATTGAGATTGTATGGTTGCGATTGTATGATTGTGATTGTATGATTGTGATGTATGATTGTGATTGTATGACTGTGATTGTATGATTGTGATTGGATGATTGCGATTGTATGATTGTGATTGTATGATTGTGATTGTATGATTGTGATTGTATGACTGTGATTGTATGATTGTGATTGGATGATTGCGATTGTATGTTTGTGATTTTATGATTGTGATTGTATGATTGTGATTGTATGATTGTATTTGGGAGATTGTATTTGGGAGATTGTATTTGGGAGATTGTAATTGTATGATTGCGATTGTATGATTGTGATTGTATGATTGCGTTTGTATGATTGTGATTGTATGATTGTGATTCTTTGATTGTGATTGTATGATTGTGATTGTATGATTGTGATTGTATGATTGTGATTGTATGATTGTGATTGTATGATTGTGATTGTATGATTGTGATTGTATGATTGTGATTGTATGATTGTGATTGTATGATTGTGATTGTATGATTGTGATTGTATGATTGTGATTGTATGATTGTGATTGTTTGATTGTATTTGGGAGATTGTATTTGGGAGATTGTAATTGTATGATTGCGATTGTATGATTGTGATTGTATGATTGTATTTGGGAGATTGTAATTGTATGATTGCGATTGTATGATTGTGATTGTATGATTGCGATTATATGATTGTGATTGTATGATTGTGATTGTATGATTGTGATTGTATGATTGTATTTGGGAGATTGTAGTTGGGAGATTGTATTTGGGAGATTGTATTTGGGAGATTGTAATTGTATGATTGCGGTTGTATGATTGTGATTGTATGATTGCGATTGTATGATTGTGATTGTATGATTGTGATGTATGATTGTAATTGTATGATTATGATTGTATGATTGTGATTGTATGATTGTGATGGTATGATTGTGATTGTATGATTGCGATTGTAGGATTGTATTTGGGAGATTGTAGTTGGGAGATTGTATTTGGGAGATTGTAATTGTATGATTGCGATTGTATGATTGTGATTGTATGATTGCGATTATATGATTGTGATTGTATGATTATGATTGTATTTTTGTGATTGTATGATTGTGATTGTATGATTGTGATTGTATGATTGTGATTGTATGATTGTGATTGTATGATTGCGATTGTATGAATGCGATTGTATGATTGTGATTGCATAATTGTGATTGTATGATTGTGATTGTATGATTGTGATTGTCTGATTGTGGTTATATGATTGTGATTGTATGATTGTGATTGTATGATTGTGATTGTATGATTGTGATTGTATGATTGTATTTGGGAGATTGTATTTGGGATATTGTAATTGTATGATTGCGATTGTATGATTGTGATTGTATGATTGTGATGTATGATTGTAATTGTTTGATTATGATTGTATGATTGTGATTGTATGATTGTGATTGTATGATTGTGATTGTATGACTGTGATTGTATGATTGTAATTGTATGATTATGATTGTATGATTGTGATTGTATGATTGTGATGGTATGATTGTGATTGTATGACTGTGGTTGTATGATTGTGATTGTATGATTGTGATTGTATGATTGTGAAAGTATGATTGTGATGGTATGATTGTGATTGTATGATTGTGATTGTATGATTGTGATTGTATGAGTGTGATTGTCTGATTGTGGCTGTGCGATTGTAATTGTACGATTGTGATTGTACGATTGTTATTGAATGATTGTGATTGTAAGATTCTGATTGTATGATTGTAATTGCATGATTGTGATTGTATGATTGTGATTGCATGATTTTGAATGTATGATTGTGATTGTATGATTGTGATTGCATGATTGTGATTGTATGATTGTGATTGTATGATTGCGATTGTATGAATGCGATTGTATGATTGTGATTGCATAATTGTGATTGAATGATTGTGATTGTATGGTTGTGAAAGTATGATTGTGATTGTATGATTGTGATTGTATGATTGTGATTGTATGAGTGTGATTACCTGATTGTGGTTGTGCGATTGTGATTGTACGATTGTGAATGTACGGTTGTGATTGTATGATTGTGATTGTATGAATATGATTGTATGATTGTGATTGCATGATTGTGATTGTATGATTGCGATTGCATGATTTTGAATGTATGATTGTGATTGTATGATTGTGATTGTATGATTGTGATCGTATGATTGTGATTGTATGATTGTGATTGTATGATTGCGATTGTATGATTGTAATTGTATGTTTATGATTGTATGATTGTGATTGTATGATTGTGATGGTATGATTGTGATTGTATGATTGCGATAGTATGATAGTGATTGTATGATTGTGATTGTATGATTGCGATTGTATGAATGTGATTGTATGATTGTGATGGTATGATTGTGATTGTTTGATTGTGATTGTACGATTGTGATAGTATGATTGTATTTGGGAGATTGTATTTGGGATATTGTAATCGTATGATTGCTATTGTATGATTGTGATTGTATGATTGTGATGTATGATTGTAATTGTATGATTATGATTGTTTGATTGTGATTGTATGATTGAGATTGTATGATTGTGATTGTATGCTTGCGATTGTATGAATACGATTGTATGATTGTGATTGTATGATTGTGATTGTATGATTGTAATTGCATGATTATGATTGTATGATTGTGATTGTATGATTGTGATTGTATGATTGTATTTGGGAGATTGTATTTGGGATATTGTAATTGTATGATTGCGATTGTATGATTGTGATTGTATGGTTGCGATTGTATGATTGTGATTGTATGATTGTGATGTATGATTGTAATTGTATGATTATGATTGTATGATTGTGATTGTATGATTGTGTTGGTATGATTGTGATTGTATGATTGCGATAGTATGATTGTGATTGTATGATTGTGATTGTATGATTGTAATTGCATGATTATGATTGTATGTTTGTGATTGTATGATTGCGATTGTATGATTGTGATTGTATGATTATGATTGTATTTTTGTGATTGTATGACTGTGATTGTATGATTGTGATTGTATGATTGCGATTGTATGTTTGTGATTTTATGATTGTGATTGTATGATTGTGATTGTATGATTGTATTTGGGAGATTGTATTTGGGAGATTGTATTTGGGAGATTGAAATTGTATGATTGCGATTGTATGATTGTGATTGTATGATTGCGATTGTATGATTGTGATTGTATGATTGTGATGTATGATTGTAATTGTATGATTACGATTGTATGATTGTGATTGTATGATTGTGATTGTATGATTGTATTTGGGAGATTGTGTTTGGGATATTGTAATTGTATGATTGCGATTGTATGATTGTGATTGTATGATTGTGATTGCATGATTGTGATTGTATGATTGTATTTGGGAGATTGTATTTGGGATATTGTAATTGTATGATTGCGATTGTATGATTGTGATTGTATGAGTGTGATGTATGATTGTAATTGTATGATTATGATTGTATGATTGTGATTGTATGATTGAGATTGTATGATTGTGATTGTATGATTGTGATTGACTGATTGTGGTTGTGCGATTGTGATTGTACGATTGTGATTGTAGGATTGTGATTGTATGATTATGGATGTATGATTGTGATTGTATGATTGTGATGTATGATTGTAATTGTATGATTATGATTGTATGATTGTGATTGTATGATTGAGATTGTATGATTGTGATTGTATGCTTGCGATTGTATGGTTGTGATTGTATGATTGTATTTGGGAGATTGTATTTGGGATATTGTAATTGTATGATTGCGATTGTATGATTGTGATTGTATGATTGTGATGTATGATTCTAATTGTATGATTATGATTGTATGATTGTGATGGTATGATTGAGATTGTATGATTGTGATTGTATGCTTGCGATTATATGGTTGTGATTGTATGATTGTGATTGTATGATTGTGATTGTATGATTGTATTTGGGAGATTGTAGTTGGGAGATTTTATTTGGGAGATTGTATTTGGGAGATTGTAATTGTATGATTGCGGTTGTATGATTGTGATTGTATGATTGCGATTGTATGATTGTGATTGTATGATTGTGATAAATGATTGTAATTGTATGATTATGATTGTATGATTGTGATTGTATGATTGTGATTCTTTGATTGTGATTGTATGATTGTGATTGTATGATTGTGATTGTATGATTGTGATTGTATGATTGTGATTGTATGATTGTGATTGTATGATTGTGATTGTATGATTGTGATTGTATGATTGTGATTGTATGATTGTGATTGGATGATTGTGATTGTATGATTGTGATTGTATGATTGTGATCGTTTGATTGTATTTGGGAGATTGTATTTGGGAGATTGTATTTGGGAGATTGTAATTGTATGATTGCGATTGTATGATTGTGATTGTATGATTGCGATTATATGGTTGTGATTGTATGATTGTGATTGTATGATTGTGATTGTATGATTGTATTTGGGAGATTGTAGTTGGGAGATTTTATTTGGGAGATTGTACTTGGGAGATTGTAATTGTATGATTGCGGTTGTATGATTGTGATTGTATGATTGCGATTGTATGATTGTGATTGTATGATTGTGATGTATGATTGTAATTGTATGATTATGATTGTATGATTGTGATTGTATGATTGTGATGGTATGATTGTGATTGTATGATTGCGATTGTATGATTGTATTTGGGAGATTGTAGTTGGGAGATTGTATTTGGGAGATTGTAATTGTATGATTGCGATTGTATGATTGTGA
The DNA here is from genome assembly GCF_050947335.1 of Megachile rotundata. Taxonomy (NCBI): domain Eukaryota; kingdom Metazoa; phylum Arthropoda; class Insecta; order Hymenoptera; family Megachilidae; genus Megachile; species Megachile rotundata. Next base: position 166,725 of record NW_027473500.1, on the reverse strand, counting down.
TTGTATGATTGCGATTATATGATTGTGATTGTATGATTATGATTGTATTTTTGTGATTGTATGATTGTGATTGTATGATTGTGATTGTATGATTGTGATTGTATGATTGTGATTGTATGATTGCGATTGTATGAATGCGATTGTATGATTGTGATTGCATAATTGTGATTGTATGATTGTGATTGTATGATTGTGATTGTCTGATTGTGGTTATATGATTGTGATTGTATGATTGTGATTGTATGATTGTGATTGTATGATTGTGATTGTATGATTGTATTTGGGAGATTGTATTTGGGACATTGTAATTGTATGATTGCGATTGTATGATTGTGATTGTATGATTGTGATGTATGATTGTAATTGTTTGATTATGATTGTATGATTGTGATTGTATGATTGTGATTGTATGACTGTGATTGTATGATTGTAATAGTATGATTATGATTGTATGATTGTGATTGTATGATTGTGATTGTATGATTGTGATGGTATGATTGTGATTGTATGGCTGTGGTTGTATGATTGTGATTGTATGATTGTGATTGTATGATTGTGAAAGTATGATTGTGATGGTATGATTGTGATTGTATGATTGTGATTGTATGAGTGTGATTGTCTGATTGTGGCTGTGCGATTGTAATTGTACGATTGTGATTGTACGATTGTTATTGAATGATTGTGATTGTATGATTCTGATTGTATGATTGTGATTGCATGATTGTGATTGTATGATTGTGATTGCATGATTTTGAATGTATGATTGTGATTGTATGATTGTGATTGCATGATTGTGATTGTATGATTGTGATTGTATGATTGCGATTGTATGAATGCGATTGTATGATTGTGATTGCATAATTGTGATTGAATGATTGTGATTGTATGGTTGTGAAAGTATGATTGTGATTGTATGATTGTGATTGTATGATTGTGATTGTATGATTGTGATTGTATGAGTGTGATTGCCTGATTGTGGTTGTGCGATTGTGATTGTACGATTGTGAATGTACGATTGTGATTGTATGATTGTGATTGTATGAATATGATGGTATGATTGTGATTGCATGATTGTGATTGTATGATTGCGATTGCATGATTTTGAATGTATGATTGTGATTGTATGATTGTGATTGTATGATTGTGATCGTATGATTGTGATTGTATGATTGTGATTGTATGATTGCGATTGTATGATTGTAATTGTATGTTTATGATTGTATGATTGTGATTGTATGATTGTGATGGTATGATTGTGATTGTATGGTTGCGATAGTATGATTGTGATTGTATGATTGTGATTGTATGATTGCGATTGTATGAATGTGATTGTATGATTGTGATGGTATGATTGTGATTGTTTGATTGTGATTGTACGATTGTGATAGTATGATTGTATTTGGGAGATTGTATTTGGGATATTGTAATCGTATGATTGCGATTGTATGATTGTGATTGTATGATTGTGATGTATGATTGTAATTGTATGATTATGATTGTTTGATTGTGATTGTATGATTGAGATTGAATGATTGTGATTGTATGCTTGCGATTGTATGAATACGATTGTATGATTGTGATTGTATGATTGTGATTGTATGATTGTGATTGTATGATTGTGATTGTATGATTGTAATTGCATGATTATGATTGTATGATTGTGATTGTATGATTGCGATTGTATGATTGTGATTGTATGATTATGATTGTATTTTTGTGATTGTATGATTGTGATTGTATGATTGTGATTGTATGATTGTGATTGTATGACTGTGATTGTATGATTGTGATTGTATGATTGCGATTGTATGAATGCGATTGTATGATTGTGATTGTATGATTGTGATTGTATGATTGTGATTGTACGATTGTGATAGTATGATTGTATTTGGGAGATTGTATTTGGCATATTGTAATTGTATGATTGCGATTGTATGATTGTGATTGTATGGTTGTGATGTATGATTGTAATTGTATGATTATGATTGTTTGATTGTGATTGTATGATTGAGATTGTATGATTGTGATTGTATGCTTGCGATTGTATGAATGTGATCGTATGATTGTGATTGTATGATTGTGATTGTCTGATTGTGGTTGTATGATTGTGATTGTATGATTGAGATTGTATGATTGTGATTGTATGATTGCGATTGTATGACTGCGATTGTATGATTGCGATTGTATGATTGTGATTGTATGATTGTGATTGTATGATTGTGATTGTATGATTGTGATTGTATGAATGCGATTGTATGATTGTGATTGCATAATTGTGATTGTATGATTGTGATTGTATGATTGTGATTGTCTGATTGTGGTTGTATGATTGTGATTGTATGATTGTGATTGTATGATTGTGATTGTATGATTGTGATTGTATGATTGTGATTGCATAATTGTGATTGTATGATTGTGATTGTATGATTGTGATTGTGTGATTGTGATTGTCTGATTGTGGTTGTATGATTGTGATTGTATGATTGAGATTGTATGATTGTGATTGTATGATTGCGATTGTATGACTGCGATTGTATGATTGCGATTGTATGATTGTGATTGTATGATTGTGATTGTATGATTGCGATTGTATGAATGCGATTGTATGATTGTGATTGCATAATTGTGATTGTATGATTGTGATTGTATGATTGTGATGGTATGATTGTGATTGTATGACTGTGATTGTATGATTGTGATTGTATGATTGTGATTGTATGATTGTGAAAGTATGATTGTGACGGTATGATTGTGATTGTATGATTGTGATTGTATGATTGTGATTGTATGAGTGTGATTGTCTGATTGTGGCTGTGCGATTGTGATTGTACGATTGTGATTGCACGATTGTTATTGAATGATTGTGATTGTATGATTCCGATTGTATGATTGTGATTGCATGATTGTGATTGTATGATTGTGATTGCATGATTTTGAATGTATGATTGTGATTGTATGATTGTGATTGCATGATTGTGATTGTATGATTGTGATTGTATGATTGCGATTGTATGAATGCGATTGTATGATTGTGATTGCATAATTGTGATTGTATGATTGTGATTGTATTTTTGTGATTGTATGATTGTGATTGTATGATTGTGATTGTATGATTGTGATTGTATGATTGTATTTGGGAGATTGTATTTGGGAGATTGTATTTGGGATATTGTAATTGTATGATTGCGATTGTATGATTGTGATTGTATGATTGTGATTGCATGATTGTGATTGTATGATTGTGATTGCATGATTTTGAATGTATGATTGTGATTGTATGATTGTGATTGTATGATTGTGATTGTATGATTGTGATTGGATGATTGTGATTGTATGATTGTGATTGTATGATTGTGATTGCATGATTATGATTGTATGATTGTGATTGTATGATTGTGATGGTATGATTGTGATTGTATGATTGCGATTGTATGATTGTATTTGGGAGATTGTAGTTGGGAGATTGTATTTGGGAGATTGTATTTGGGAGATTGTAATTGTATGATTGCGATTGTATGATTGTGATTGTATGATTGCGATTGTATGATTGTGATTGTATGATTATGATTGTATTTTTGTGATTGTAAGATTGTGATTGTATGATTGTGATTGTATGATTGTGATTGTATGATTGCGATTGTATGAATGCGATTGTATGATTGTGATTGCATAATTGTGATTGTATGATTGTGATTGTATGATTGTGATTGTCTGATTGTGGTTGTATGATTGTGATTGTATGATTGTGATTGTATGATTGTGATTGCATGATTGTGATTGTATGATTGTATTTGCGAGATTGTATTTGGGTATTGTAATTGTATGATTGCGATTGTATGATTGTAATTGTATGATTATGATTGTATGATTGTGATTGTATGATTGTGATGGTATGATTGTGATTGTATGATTGCGATAGTATGATTGTGATTGTATGATTGTGATTGTAAGATTGCGGTTGTATGAATGTGATTGTATGATTGTGATGGTATGATTGTGATTGTATGATTATGATTGTATTTTTGTAATTGTATGATTGTGATTGTATGATTGTGATTGTATGATTGTGATTGTATGATTGTGATTGTATGACTGTGATTGTATGATTGTGATTGTATGATTGCGATTGTATGAATGCGATTGTATGATTGTGATTGTATGATTGTGATTGTATGATTGTGATTGTATGATTGTATTTGGGAGATTGTATTTGGGATATTGTAATTGTATGATTGCGATTGTATGATTGTGATTGTATGATTGTGATTGCATGATTGTGATTGTATGATTGTGATTGTATGATTGTGATTGTATGATTGTGATTGTATGATTGTGAAAGTATGATTGTGACGGTATGATTGTGATTGTATGATTGTGATTGTATGATTGTGATTGTATGAGTGTGATTGTCTGATTGTGGCTGTGCGATTGTGATTGTACGATTGTGATTGCACGATTGTTATTGAATGATTGTGATTGTATGATTCCGATTGTATGATTGTGATTGCATGATTGTGATTGTATGATTGTGATTGCATGATTTTGAATGTATGATTGTGATTGTATGATTGTGATTGCATGATTGTGATTGTATGATTGTGATTGTATGATTGCGATTGTATGAATGCGATTGTATGATTGTGATTGCATAATTGTGATTGTATGATTGTGATTGTATTTTTGTGATTGTATGATTGTGATTGTATGATTGTGATTGTATGATTGTATTTGGGAGATTGTATTTGGGATATTGTAATTGTATGATTGCGATTGTATGATTGTGATTGTATGATTGTGATTGCATGATTGTGATTGTATGATTGTGATTGCATGATTTTGAATGTATGATTGTGATTGTATGATTGTGATTGTATGATTGTGATTGTATGATTGTGATTGGATGATTGTGATTGTATGATTGTGATTGTATGATTGTGATTGCATGATTATGATTGTATGATTGTGATTGTATGATTGTGATGGTATGATTGTGATTGTATGATTGCGATTGTATGATTGTATTTGGGAGATTGTAGTTGGGAGATTGTATTTGGGAGATTGTATTTGGGAGATTGTAATTGTATGATTGCGATTGTATGATTGTGATTGTATGATTGCGATTGTATGATTGTGATTGTATGATTATGATTGTATTTTTGTGATTGTAAGATTGTGATTGTATGATTGTGATTGTATGATTGTGATTGTATGATTGCGATTGTATGAATGCGATTGTATGATTGTGATTGCATAATTGTGATTGTATGATTGTGATTGTATGATTGTGATTGTCTGATTGTGGTTGTATGATTGTGATTGTATGATTGTGATTGTATGATTGTGATTGCATGATTGTGATTGTATGATTGTATTTGCGAGATTGTATTTGGGATATTGTAATTGTATGATTGCGATTGTATGATTGTAATTGTATGATTATGATTGTATGATTGTGATTGTATGATTGTGATGGTATGATTGTGATTGTATGATTGCGATAGTATGATTGTGATTGTATGATTGTGATTGTAAGATTGCGGTTGTATGAATGTGATTGTATGATTGTGATGGTATGATTGTGATTGTATGATTATGATTGTATTTTTGTAATTGTATGATTGTGATTGTATGATTGTGATTGTATGATTGTGATTGTATGATTGTGATTGTATGACTGTGATTGTATGATTGTGATTGTATGATTGCGATTGTATGAATGCGATTGTATGATTGTGATTGTATGATTGTGATTGTATGATTGCGATTGTATGAATGCGATTGTATGATTGTGATTGCATAATTGTGATTGAATGATTGTGATTGTATGATTGTGATTGTATGATTGTGATTGTATGATTGTGATTGTATGATTGTGATTGTATGATTGTGATTGTCTGATTGTGGTTGTATGATTGAGATTGTATGATTGAGATTGTATGATTGCGATTGTATGATTGCGATTGTATGATTGTGATTGTATGATTGTGATTGTATGATTGTGATTGTATGATTGTGATTGTATGATTGTGATTGTATGATTGTGATTGTATGATTGTGATTGTATGATTGTGATTGTATGATTGTGATTGTATGATTGTGAACGTATGATTGTGATTGTATGATTATGATTGTATGATTGTGATTGTATGATTGTGATTGTATGATTGTATTTGGGAGATTGTAATTGTATGATTGCGATTGTATGATTGTGATTGTATGATTGCGATTGTATGATTGCGATTGTATGATTGTGATGTATGATTGTGATTGTATGATTGTGATTGTATGATTGTGATTGTATGATTGTGATTGTATGATTGTGATTGTATGATTGTGATTGTATGATTGTGATTGTATGATTGCGATTGTATGAATGCGATTGTATGATTGTGATTGCATAATTGTGATTGAATGATTGTGATTGTATGATTGTGATTGTATGATTATGATTGTATGATTGTGATTGTATGATTGTGATTGTATGATTGTGATGTATGATTGTAATTGTATGATAATGATTGTATGATTGTGATTGTATGATTGAGATTGTATGATTGAGATTGTATGATTGTGATTGTATGCTTGCGATTGTATGAATGTGATTGTATGATTGTGATTGTATGACTGTGATTGTATGATTGTGATTGTATGATTGTGATTGTATGTTTGTACAAGTATGATTGTGATGGTATGATTGTTATTGTATGATTGTGATTGTATGATTGTGATTGTATGATTGTGATTGTATGATTGTGATTGTATGATTGTGATTGTATGATTGTGAATGTACGATTGTGATTGTATGATTGTGATTGTATGAATATGATTGTATGATTGTGATCGTATGATTGTGATTGTATGATTGTGATTGTATGATTGCGATTGTATGAATGCGATTGTATGATTGTGATTGCATAATTGTGATTGTATGATTGTGATTGTATGATTGTGATTGTCTGATTGTGGTTGTATGATTGTGATTGTATTTTTGTGATTGTATGATTGTGATTGTATGATTGTGATTGTATGATTGTATTTGGGAGATTGTATTTGGGATATTGTAATTGTATGATTGCGATTGTATGATTGTGATTGTATGATTGTGATTGCATGATTGTGATTGTATGATTGTGATTGCATGATTTTGAATGTATGATTGTGATTGTATGATTGTGATTGTATGATTGCGATTGTATGATTGTGATTGTATGATTATGATTGTATTTTTGTGATTGTAAGATTGTGATTGTATGATTGTGATTGTATGATTGTGATTGTATGATTGTGATGGTATGATTGTGATTGTATGATTGCGATTGTATGATTGTATTTGGGAGATTGTAGTTGGGAGATTGTATTTGGGAGATTGTATTTGGGAGATTGTAATTGTATGATTGCGATTGTATGATTGTGATTGTATGATTGCGATTGTATGATGGTGATTGTATGATTATGATTGTATTTTTGTGATTGTAAGATTGTGATTGTATGATTGTGATTGTATGATTGTGATTGTATGATTGCGATTGTATGAATGCGATTGTATGATTGTGATTGCATAATTGTGATTTTATGATTGTGATTGTATGATTGTGATTGTCTGATTGTGGTTGTATGATTGTGATTGTATGATTGTTATTGTATGATTGTGATTGCATGATTGTGATTGTATGATTGTATTTACGAGATTGTATTTGGTATATTGTAATTGTATGATTGCGATTGTATGATTGTAATTGTATGATTATGATTGTATGATTGTGATTGTATGATTGTGCTGGTAAGATTGTGATTGTATGATTGCGGTAGTATGATTGTGATTGTATGATTGTGATTGTATGATTGCGATTGTATGATTGTGATTGTATGATTATGATTGTATGATTGTGATTGTATGATTGTGATTGTATGATTGTGATTGTATGATTGTATTTGGGAGATTGTATTTGGGATATTGTAATTGTATGATTGCGATTGTATGATTGTGATTGTATGATTGCGATTGTATGATTGTGATTGTATGATTGTGATGTATGATTGTTATTGTATGATTATGATTGTATGATTGTGATTGTATGATTGTGATGGTATGATTGTGATTGTATGATTGCGATAGTATGATTGTGATTGTATGATTGTGATTGTATGATTGTAATTGCATGATTATGATTGTATGATTGTGATTGTATGATTGCGATTGTATGATTGTGATTGTATGATTATGATTGTATTTTTGTGATTGTATGATTGTGATTGTATGATTGTGACTGTATGATTGTGATGGTATGATTGTGATTGTATGATTGCGATTGTATGATTGTATTTGGGAGATTGTAGTTGGGAGATTGTATTTGGGAGATTGTATTTGGGAGATTGTAATTGTATGATTGCGATTGTATGATTGTGATTGTATGATTGCGATTGTATGATTGTGATTGTATGATTATGATTGTATTTTTGTGATTGTAAGATTGTGATTGTATGATTGTGATTGTATGATTGTGATTGTATGATTGTGATTGTATGATTGCGATTGTATGAATGCGATTGTATGATTGTGATTGCATAATTGTGATTGTATGATTGTGATTGTATGATTGTGATTGTCTGATTGTGGTTGTATGATTGTGGTTGTATGATTGTGATTGTATGATTGTGATTGCATGATTGTGATTGTATGATTGTATTTGCGAGATTGTATTTGGGATATTGTAATTGTATGATTGCGATTGTATGATTGTAATTGTATGATTATGATTGTATGATTGTGATTGTATGATTGTGATGGTATGATTGTGATTGTATGATTGCGATAGTATGATTGTGATTGTATGATTGTGATTGTAAGATTGCGATTGTATGAATGTGATTGTATGATTGTGATGGTATGATTGTGATTGTATGATTATGATTGTATTTTTGTAATTGTATGATTGTGATTGTATGATTGTGATTGTATGATTGTGATTGTATGACTGTGATTGTATGATTGTGATTGTATGATTGCGATTGTATGAATGCGATTGTATGATTGTGATTGTATGATTGTGATTGTATGATTGCGATTGTATGAATGCGATTGTATGATTGTGATTGCATAATTGTGATTGAATGATTGTGATTGTATGATTGTGATTGTATGATTGTGATTGTATGATTGTGATTGTATGATTGTGATTGTCTGATTGTGGTTGTATGATTGAGATTGTATGATTGAGATTGTATGATTGTGATTGTATGATTGCGATTGTATGATTGTGATTGTATGATTGTGATTGTATGATTGTGATTGTATGATTGTGATTGTATGATTGTGATTGTATGATTGTGATTGTATGATTGTGATTGTATGATTGTGATTGTATGATTGTGATTGTATGATTGTGATTGTATGATTGTGAACGTATGATTGTGATTGTATGATTATGATTGTATGATTGTGATTGTATGATTGTGATTGTATGATTGTGATTGTATGATTGTATTTGGGAGATTGTAATTGTGTGATTGCGATTGTATGATTGTGATTGTATGATTGCGATTGTATGATTGCGATTGTATGATTGTGATGTATGATTGTATGATTGTGATTGTATGATTGTGATTGTATGATTGTGATGTATGATTGTAATTGTATGATTATGATTGTATGATTGTGATTGTATGATTGTGATTGTATGATTGTGATTGTATGATTGTGATTGTATGATTGTGATTGTATGATTGTGATTGTATGATTATGATTGTATGATTGTGATTGTATGATTGAGATTGTATGATTGTGATTGTATGATTGTGATTGTATGACTGTGATTGCATGATTGTGATTGTATGATTGCGATTGTATGTTTGTGATTTCATGATTGTGATTGTATGATTGTATTTGGGAGATTGTATTTGGGAGATTGTAATTGTATGATTGCGATTGTATGATTGTGATTGTATGATTGCGATTGTATGATTGTGATTGTATGATTGTGATGTATGATTGTAATTGTATGATTACGATTGTATGATTGTGATTGTATGATTGTGATTGTATGATTGTATTTGGGAGATCGTATTTGGGATATTGTAATTGTATGATTGCGATTGTATGATTGTGATTGCATGATTGTGATTGTATGATTGTATTTGGGAGATTGTATTTGGGATATTGTAATTGTATGATTGCGATTGTATGATTGTGATTGTATGAGTGTGATGTATGATTGTAATTGTATGATTATGATTGTATGATTGTGATTGGATGATTGTGATTGTATGATTGTGATTGTATGATTGTGATTGCATGATTATGATTGTATGATTGTGATTGTATGATTGTGATGGTATGATTGTGATTGTATGATTGCGATTGTATGATTGTATTTGGGAGATTGTAGTTGGGAGATTGTATTTGGGAGATTGTATTTGGGAGATTGTAATTGTATGATTGCGATTGTATGATTGTGATTGTATGATTGCGATTGTATGATGGTGATTGTATGATTATGATTGTATTTTTGTGATTGTAAGATTGTGATTGTATGATTGTGATTGTATGATTGTGATTGTATGATTGCGATTGTATGAATGCGATTGTATGATTGTGATTGCATAATTGTGATTGTATGATTGTGATTGTATGATTGTGATTGTCTGATTGTGGTTGTATGATTGTGATTGTATGATTGTGATTGTATGATTGTGATTGCATGATTGTGATTGTATGATTGTATTTGCGAGATTGTATTTGGTATATTGTAATTGTATGATTGCGATTGTATGATTGTAATTGTATGATTATGATTGTATGATTGTTATTGTATGATTGTGATGGTAAGATTGTGATTGTATGATTGCGGTAGTATGATTGTGATTGTATGATTGTGATTGTATGATTGCGATTGTATGATTGTGATTGTATGATTGTGATTGTATGATTGTGATTGTATGATTGTGATTGTATGATTGTGATTGTATGATTGTATTTGGGAGATTGTATTTGGGATATTGTAATTGTATGACTGCGATTGTATGATTGTGATTGTATGATTGCGATTGTATGATTATGATTGTATGATTGTGATTGTATGATTGTGATGGTATGATTGTGATTGTATGATTGCGATAGTATGATTGTGATTGTATGATTGTGATTGTATGATTGTAATTGCATGATTATGATTGTATGATTGTGATTGTATGATTGCGATTGTATGATTGTGATTGTATGATTATGATTGTATTTTTGTGATTGTATGATTGTGATTGTATGATTGTGATTGTATGATTGTGATTGTATGATTGTGATTGTATGACTGTGATTGTATGATTGTGATTGTATGATTGCGATTGTATGTTTGTGATTTTATGATTGTGATTGTATGATTGTGATTGTATGATTGTATTTGGGAGATTGTATTTGGGAGATTGTAATTGTATGATTGCGATTGTATGATTGTGATTGTATGATTGCGATTGTATGATTGTGATTGTATGATTGTGATGTATGATTGTAATTGTATGATTACGATTGTATGATTGTGATTGTATGATTGTGATTGTATGATTGTATTTGGGAGATTGTATTTGGGATATTGTAATTGTATGATTGCGATTGTATGATTGTGATTGTATGATTGTGATTGCATGATTGTGATTGTATGATTGTATTTGGGAGATTGTATTTGGGATATTGTAATTGTATGATTGCGATTGTATGATTGTGATTGTATGAGTGTGATGTATGATTGTAATTGTATGATTATGATTGTATGATTGTGATTGTATGATTGAGATTGTATGATTGTGATTGTATGATTGTGATTGACTGATTGTGGTTGTGCGATTGTGATTGTACGATTGTGATTGTACGATTGTGATTGTAGGATTGTGATTGTATGATTACGATTGTATGATTGTGATTGCATGATTGTGATTGTATGATTGTGATTGCATGATTTTGAATGTATCATTGTGATTGTATGATTGTGATTGTATGATTGTGATTGTATGATTGTGATTGTATGATTGTGATTGTATGATTGTGATTGTATGATTGTGATTGTATGATTGTGATTGTCTGATTGTGATTGTATGATTGTGATTGTATGATTGTGATTGTATGATTGTGAAAGTATGATTGTGATTGTATGATTGTGATTGTATGGTTGTGATTGTATGATTGTGATTGTATGATTGTGATTGTATGAGTGTGATTGTGTGATTGTGGTTGTGCGATTGAGATTGTACGATTGTGATTGTACGATTGTGATTGAATGATTGTGATTGTATGATTGTGATTGTATGATTGCGATTGTATGAATGCGATTGTATGATTGTGACTGCATAATTGTGATTGTATGATTGTGATTGTATGATTGTGATTGTCTGATTGTGGTTGTATGATTGTGATGGTATGATTGTGATTGTATGATTGCGATAGTATGATTGTGATTGTATGATTGTGATTGTAAGATTGCGATTGTATGAATGTGATTGTATGATTGTGATGGTATGATTGTGATTGTATGATTATGATTGTATTTTTGTCATTGTATGATTGTGATTGTATGATTGTGATTGTATGATTGTGATTGTATGATTGTGATTGTATGACTGTGATTGTATGATTGTGATTGCATGATTGTGATTGTATGAATGCGATTGTATGATTGTGATTGTATGATTGTGATTGGATGATTGTGATTTTATGATTGTGAAAGTATGATTGTGATGGTATGATTGTGATTGTATGATTGCGATTGTATGATAGTGATTGTATGAGTGTGATTGTCTGATTGTGGCTGTGCGATTGTGATTGTACGATTGTGATTGTACGATTGTTATTGAATGATTGTGATTGTATGATTCTGATTGCATGATTGTGATTGTATGATTGTGATTGCATGATTTTGAATGTATGATTATGATTGTATGATTGTCATTGCATGATTGTGATTGTATGATTGTGATTGTATGATTGCGATTGTATGAATGCGATTGAATGATTGTGATTGCATAATTGTGATTGAATGATTGTGATTGTATGATTGTGATTGTATGATTGTGATTGTATGATTGTGATTGTATGATTGTGATTGTATGATTGTGATTGTCTGATTGTGGTTGTATGATTGAGATTGTATGATTGAGATTGTATGATTGTGATTGTATGATTGCGATTGTATGATTGTGATTGTATGATTGTGATTGTATGATTGTGATTGTATGATTGTGATTGTATGATTGCGATTGTATGAATGCGATTGTATGATTGTGATTGCATAATTGTGATTGTATGATTGTGATTGTATGATTGTGATTGTCTGATTGTGGTTGTATGATTGTGATTGTATGATTGTGATTGTATGATTGTGATTGTATGATTGTGATTGTATGATTGTATTTGGGAGATTTTATTTGGGATATGGTAATTGTATGATTGCGATTGTATGATTGTGATTGTATGGTTGCGATTGTATGATTGTGATTGTATGATTGTGATGTATGATTGTAATTGTATGATTATGATTGTATGATTGTGATTGTATGATTGTGATGGTATGATTGTGATTGTATGATTGCGATAGTATGATTGTGATTGTATGATTGTGATTGTATGATTGTAATTGCATGATTATGATTGTATGATTGTGATTGTATGATTGTGATTGTATGATTATGATTGTATTTTTGTGATTGTATGATTGTGATTGTATGATTGTGATTGTATGATTGTGATTGTATGATTGTGATTGTATGATTGTGATTGTATGATTATGATTGTATGACTGTGATTGTATGATTGTGATTGTATGATTGCGATTGTATGTTTGTGATTTCATGATTGTGATTGTATGATTGTATTTGGGAGATTGTATTTGGGAGATTGTATTTGGGAGATTGTAATTGTATGATTGCGATTGTATGATTGTGATTGTATGATTGCGATTGTATGATTGTGATTGTATGATTGTGATGTATGATTGTAATTGTATGATTACGATTGTATGATTGTGATTGTATGATTGTGTTTGTATGATTGTATTTGGGAGATTGTATTTGGGATATTGTAATTGTATGATTGCGATTGTATGATTGTGATTGTATGATTGTGATTGCATGATTGTGATTGTATGATTGTATTTGGGAGATTGTATTTGGGATATTGTAATTGTATGATTGCGATTGTATGAATGCGATTGTATGAATGCGATTGTATGATTGTGATTGCATAATTGTGATTGAATGATTGTGATTGTATGATTGTGATTGTATGATTGTGATTGTATGATTGAGATTGTATGATTGTGATTGTATGATTGTGATTGACTGATTGTGGTTGTGCGATTGAGATTGTACGATTGTGATTGTTCGATTGTGATTGAATGATTGTGATTGTATGATTATGATTGTATGATTGTGATTGCATGATTGTGATTGTATGATTGTGATTGCATGATTTTGAATGTATGATTGTGATTGTATGATTGTGATTGTATGATTGTGATCGTATGATTGTGATTGTATGATTGTGATTGGATGATTGTGATTGTATGATTGTGATTGTATGATTGTGATTGCATGATTATGATTGTATGATTGTGATTGTATGATTGTGATGGTATGATTGTGATTGTATGATTGCGATTGTATGATTGTATTTGGGAGATTGTAGTTGGGAGATTGTATTTGGGAGATTGTATTTGGGAGATTGTAATTGTATGATTGCGATTGTATGATTGTGATTGTATGATTGCGATTGTATGATGGTGATTGTATGATTATGATTGTATTTTTGTGATTGTAAGATTGTGATTGTATGATTGTGATTGTATGATTGTGATTGTATGATTGCGATTGTATGAATGCGATTGTATGATTGTGATTGCATAATTGTGATTGTATGATTGTGATTGTATGATTGTGATTGTCTGATTGTGGTTGTATGATTGTGATTGTATGATTGTGATTGTATGATTGTGATTGCATGATTGTGATTGTATGATTGTATTTGCGAGATTGTATTTGGTATATTGTAATTGTATGATTGCGATTGTATGATTGTAATTGTATGATTATGATTGTATGATTGTGATTGTATGATTGTGATGGTATCATTGTGATTGTATGATTGCGATTGTATGATTGTATTTGGGAGATTGTATTTGGGAGATTGTAATTGTATGATTGCGATTGTATGATTGTGATTGTATGATTGCGATTATATGATTGTGATTGTATGATTATGATTGTATTTTTGTGATTGTATGATTGTGATTGTATGATTGTGATTGTATGATTGTGATTGTATGATTGTGATTGTATGATTGCGATTGTATGAATGCGATTGTATGATTGTGATTGCATAATTGTGATTGTATGATTGTGATTGTATGATTGTGATTGTATGATTGTGATTGTCTGATTGTGGTTATATGATTGTGATTGTATGATTGTGATTGTATGATTGTGATTGTATGATTGTGATTGTATGATTGTATTTGGGAGATTGTATTTGGGACATCGTAATTGTATGATTGCGATTGTATGATTGTGATTGTATGATTGTGATGTATGATTGTAATTGTTTGATTATGATTGTATGATTGTGATTGTATGATTGTGATTGTATGACTGTGATTGTATGATTGTAATTGTATGATTATGATTGTATGATTGTGATTGTATGATTGTGATGGTATGATTGTGATTGTATGACTGTGGTTGTATGATTGTGATTGTATGATTGTGATTGTATGATTGTGAAAGTATGATTGTGATGGTATGATTGTGATTGTATGATTGTGATTGTATGAGTGTGATTGTCTGATTGTGGCTGTGCGATTGTAATTGTACGATTGTGATTGTACGATTGTTATTGAATGATTGTGATTGTATGATTCTGATTGTATGATTGTGATTGCATGATTGTGATTGTATGATTGTGATTGCATGATTTTGAATGTATGATTGTGATTGTATGATTGTGATTGCATGATTGTGATTGTATGATTGTGATTGTATGATTGCGATTGTATGAATGCGATTGTATGATTGTGATTGCATAATTGTGATTGAATGATTGTGATTGTATGGTTGTGAAAGTATGATTGTGATTGTATGATTGTGATTGTATGATTGTGATTGTATGATTGTGATTGTATGAGTGTGATTGCCTGATTGTGGTTGTGCGATTGTGATTGTACGATTGTGAATGTACGATTGTGATTGTATGATTGTGATTGTATGAATATGATGGTATGATTGTGATTGCATGATTGTGATTGTATGATTGCGATTGCATGATTTTGAATGTATGATTGTGATTGTATGATTGTGATTGTATGATTGTGATCGTATGATTGTGATTGTATGATTGTGATTGTATGATTGCGATTGTATGATTGTAATTGTATGTTTATGATTGTATGATTGTGATTGTATGATTGTGATGGTATGATTGTGATTGTATGATTGCGATAGTATGATTGTGAGTGTATGATTGTGATTGTATGATTGCGATTGTATGAATGTGATTGTATGATTGTGATGGTATGATTGTGATTGTTTGATTGTGATTGTACGATTGTGATAGTATGATTGTATTTGGGAGATTGTATTTGGGATAGTGTAATCGTATGATTGCGATTGTATGATTGTGATTGTATGATTGTGATGTATGATTGTAATTGTATGATTATGATTGTTTGATTGTGATTGTATGATTGAGATTGTATGATTGTGATTGTATGCTTGCGATTGTATGAATACGATTGTATGATTGTGATTGTATGATTGTGATTGTATGATTGTGATTGTATGATTGTGATTGTATGATTGTAATTGCATGATTATGATTGTATGATTGTGATTGTATGATTGCGATTGTATGATTGTGATTGTATGATTATGATTGTATTTTTGTGATTGTATGATTGTGATTGTATGATTGTGATTGTATGATTGTGATTGTATGACTGTGATTGTATGATTGTGATTGTATGATTGCGATTGTATGAATGCGATTGTATGATTGTGATTGTATGATTGTGATTGTATGATTGTGATTGTACGATTGTGATAGTATGATTGTATTTGGGAGATTGTATTTGGCATATTGTAATTGTATGATTGCGATTGTATGATTGTGATTGTATGATTGTGATTTATGATTGTAATTGTATGATTATGATTGTTTGATTGTGATTGTATGATTGAGATTGTATGATTGTGATTGTATGCTTGCGATTGTATGAATGTGATCGTATGATTGTGATTGTATGATTGTGATTGTCTGATTGTGGTTGTATGATTGTGATTGTATGATTGAGATTGTATGATTGTGATTGTATGATTGCGATTGTATGACTGCGATTGTATGATTGCGATTGTATGATTGTGATTGTATGATTGTGATTGTATGATTGTGATTGTATGATTGTGATTGTATGAATGCGATTGTATGATTGTGATTGCATAATTGTGATTGTATGATTGTGATTGTATGATTGTGATTGTCTGATTGTGGTTGTATGATTGTGATTGTATGATTGTGATTGTATGATTGTGATTGTATGATTGTGATTGTATGATTGTGATTGCATAATTGTGATTGTATGATTGTGATTGTATGATTGTGATTGTATGATTGTGATTGTCTGATTGTGGTTGTATGATTGTGATTGTATGATTGAGATTGTATGATTGTGATTGTATGATTGCGATTGTATGACTGCGATTGTATGATTGCGATTGTATGATTGTGATTGTATGATTGTGATTGTATGATTGCGATTGTATGAATGCGATTGTATGATTGTGATTGCATAATTGTGATTGTATGATTGTGATTGTATGATTGTGATGGTATGATTGTGATTGTATGACTGTGATTGTATGATTGTGATTGTATGATTGTGATTGTATGATTGTGAAAGTATGATTGTGACGGTATGATTGTGATTGTATGATTGTGATTGTATGATTGTGATTGTATGAGTGTGATTGTCTGATTGTGGCTGTGCGATTGTGATTGTACGATTGTGATTGCACGATTGTTATTGAATGATTGTGATTGTATGATTCCGATTGTATGATTGTGATTGCATGATTGTGATTGTATGATTGTGATTGCATGATTTTGAATGTATGATTGTGATTGTATGATTGTGATTGCATGATTGTGATTGTATGATTGTGATTGTATGATTGCGATTGTATGAATGCGATTGTATGATTGTGATTGCATAATTGTGATTGTATGATTGTGATTGTATTTTTGTGATTGTATGATTGTGATTGTATGATTGTGATTGTATGATTGTATTTGGGAGATTGTATTTGGGATATTGTAATTGTATGATTGCGATTGTATGATTGTGATTGTATGATTGTGATTGCATGATTGTGATTGTATGATTGTGATTGCATGATTTTGAATGTATGATTGTGATTGTATGATTGTGATTGTATGATTGTGATTGTATGATTGTGATTGGATGATTGTGATTGTATGATTGTGATTGTATGATTGTGATTGCATGATTATGATTGTATGATTGTGATTGTATGATTGTGATGGTATGATTGTGATTGTATGATTGCGATTGTATGATTGTATTTGGGAGATTGTAGTTGGGAGATTGTATTTGGGAGATTGTATTTGGGAGATTGTAATTGTATGATTGCGATTGTATGATTGTGATTGTATGATTGCGATTGTATGATTGTGATTGTATGATTATGATTGTATTTTTGTGATTGTAAGATTGTGATTGTATGATTGTGATTGTATGATTGTGATTGTATGATTGCGATTGTATGAATGCGATTGTATGATTGTGATTGCATAATTGTGATTGTATGATTGTGATTGTATGATTGTGATTGTCTGATTGTGGTTGTATGATTGTGATTGTATGATTGTGATTGTATGATTGTGATTGCATGATTGTGATTGTATGATTGTATTTGCGAGATTGTATTTGGGATATTGTAATTGTATGATTGCGATTGTATGATTGTAATTGTATGATTATGATTGTATGATTGTGATTGTATGATTGTGATGGTATGATTGTGATTGTATGATTGCGATAGTATGATTGTGATTGTATGATTGTGATTGTAAGATTGCGGTTGTATGAATGTGATTGTATGATTGTGATGGTATGATTGTGATTGTATGATTATGATTGTATTTTTGTAATTGTATGATTGTGATTGTATGATTGTGATTGTATGATTGTGATTGTATGATTGTGATTGTATGACTGTGATTGTATGATTGTGATTGTATGATTGCGATTGTATGAATGCGATTGTATGATTGTGATTGTATGATTGTGATTGTATGATTGCGATTGTATGAATGCGATTGTATGATTGTGATTGCATAATTGTGATTGAATGATTGTGATTGTATGATTGTGATTGTATGATTGTGATTGTATGATTGTGATTGTATGATTGTGATTGTATGATTGTGATTGTCTGATTGTGGTTGTATGATTGAGATTGTATGATTGAGATTGTATGATTGTGATTGTATGATTGCGATTGTATGATTGTGATTGTATGATTGTGATTGTATGATTGTGATTGTATGATTGTGATTGTATGATTGTGATTGTATGATTGTGATTGTATGATTGTGATTGTATGATTGTGATTGTATGATTGTGATTGTATGATTGTGAACGTATGATTGTGATTGTATGATTATGATTGTATGATTGTGATTGTATGATTGTGATTGTATGATTGTATTTGGGAGATTGTAATTGTATGATTGCGATTGTATGATTGTGATTGTATGATTGCGATTGTATGATTGCGATTGTATGATTGTGATGTATGATTGTAATTGTATGATTATGATTGTATGATTGTGATTGTATGATTGTGATTGTATGATTGTGATGTATGATTGTAATTGTATGATTATGATTGTATGATTGTGATTGTATGATTGAGATTGTATGATTGAGATTGTATGATTGTGATTGTATGGTTGCGATTGTATGAATGTGATTGTATGATTGTGATTGTATGACTGTGATTGTATGATTGTGATTGTATGATTGTGATTGTATGTTTGTACAAGTATGATTGTGATGGTATGATTGTTATTGTATGATTGTGATTGTATGATTGTGATTGTATGATTGTGATTGTCTGATTGTGATTGTATGATTGTGATTGTATGATTGTGATTGTATGATTGTGAATGTACGATTGTGATTGTATGATTGTGATTGTATGAATATGATTGTATGATTGTGATCGTATGATTGTGATTGTATGATTGTGATTGTATGATTGCGATAGTATGATTGTGATTGTATGATTGTGATTGTATGATTGTGATGTATGATTGTAATTGTATGATTATGATTGTATGATTGTGATTGTATGATTGAGATTGTATGATTGTGATTGTATGCTTGTCATTGTATGATTGCGATTGTATGATTGTGACTGTATGACTATGATTGTATTTTTGTGATTGTATGATTGTGATTGTATGATTGCGATTGCATAATTGTGATTGTATGATTATGATTGTATTTTTGTGATTGTATGATTGTGATTGTATGATTGTGATTGTATGATTGTGATTGTATGATTGTGATTGTATGACTGTGATTGTATGATTGTGATTGTATGATTGCGATTGTATGTTTGTGATTTCATGATTGTGATTGTATGATTGTATTTGGGAGATTGTACTTGGGAGATTGTAATTGTATGATTGCGATTGTATGATTGTGATTGTATGAGTGTGATGTATGATTGTAATTGTATGATTATGATTGTATGATTGTGATTGTATGATTGAGATTGTATGATTGTGATTGTATGATTGTGATTGACTGATTGTGGTTGTGCGATTGTGATTGTACGATTGTGATTGTACGATTGTGATTGTAGGATTGTGATTGTATGATTGTGATTGTATGATTGTGATTGTATGATTGTGATTGTATGATTATGATTGTATTTTTGTGATTGTATGATTGTGATTGTATGATTGTGATTGTATGATTGTGATTGTATGATTGTGATTGCATGATTATGATTGTATGATTGTGATTGTATGATTGTGATGGTATGATTGTGATTGTATGATTGCGATTGTATGATTGTATTTGGGAGATTGTAGTTGGGAGATTGTATTTGGGAGATTGTATTTGGGAGATTGTAATTGTATGATTGCGATTGTATGATTGTGATTGTATGATTGCGATTGTATGATGGTGATTGTATGATTATGATTGTATTTTTGTGATTGTAAGATTGTGATTGTATGATTGTGATTGTATGATTGTGATTGTATGATTGCGATTGTATGAATGCTATTGTATGATTGTGATTGCATAATTGTGATTGTATGATTGTGATTGTATGATTGTGATTGTCTGATTGTGGTTGTATGATTGTGATTGTATGATTGTTATTGTATGATTGTGATTGCATGATTGTGATTGTATGATTGTATTTACGAGATTGTATTTGGTATATTGTAATTGTATGATTGCGATTGTATGATTGTAATTGTATGATTATGATTGTATGATTGTGATTGTATGATTGTGATGGTAAGATTGTGATTGTATGATTGCGGTAGTATGATTGTGATTGTATGATTGTGATAGTATGATTGCGATTGTATGATTGTGATTGTATGATTGTGATTGTATGATTGTGATTGTATGATTGTGATTGTATGATTGTGATTGTATGATTGTATTTGGGAGATTGTATTTGGGATATTGTAATTGTATGATTGCGATTGTATGATTGTGATTGTATGATTGCGATTGTATGATTGTGATTGTATGATTGCGATTATATGATTGTGATTGTATGATTATGATTGTATTTTTGTGATTGTATGATTGTGATTGTATGATTGTGATTGTATGATTGTGATTGTATGATTGTGATTGTATGATTGCGATTGTATGAATGCGATTGTATGATTGTGATTGCATAATTGTGATTGTATGATTGTGATTGTATGATTGTGATTGTCTGATTGTGGTTATATGATTGTGATTGTATGATTGTGATTGTATGATTGTGATTGTATGATTGTGATTGTATGATTGTATTTGGGAGATTGTATTTGGGACATTGTAATTGTATGATTGCGATTGTATGATTGTGATTGTATGATTGTGATGTATGATTGTAATTGTTTGATTATGATTGTATGATTGTGATTGTATGATTGTGATTGTATGACTGTGATTGTATGATTGTAATTGTATGATTATGATTGTATGATTGTGATTGTATGATTGTGATGGTATGATTGTGATTGTATGACTGTGGTTGTATGATTGTGATTGTATGATTGTGATTGTATGATTGTGAAAGTATGATTGTGATGGTATGATTGTGATTGTATGATTGTGATTGTATGAGTGTGATTGTCTGATTGTGGCTGTGCGAATGTAATTGTACGATTGTGATTGTACGATTGTTATTGAATGATTGTGATTGTATGATTCTGATTGTATGATTGTGATTGCATGATTGTGATTGTATGATTGTGATTGCATGATTTTGAATGTATGATTGTGATTGTATGATTGTGATTGCATGATTGTGATTGTATGATTGTGATTGTATGATTGCGATTGTATGAATGCGATTGTATGATTGTGATTGCATAATTGTGATTGAATGATTGTGATTGTATGGTTGTGAAAGTATGATTGTGATTGTATGATTGTGATTGTATGATTGTGATTGTATGATTGTGATTGTATGATTGTGATTGTATGAGTGTGATTGCCTGATTGTGGTTGTGCGATTGTGATTGTACGATTGTGAATGTACGATTGTGATTGTATGATTGTGATTGTATGAATATGATGGTATGATTGTGATTGCATGATTGTGATTGTATGATTGCGATTGCATGATTTTGAATGTATGATTGTGATTGTATGATTGTGATTGTATGATTGTGATCGTATGATTGTGATTGTATGATTGTGATTGTATGATTGCGATTGTATGATTGTAATTGTATGTTTATGATTGTATGATTGTGATTGTATGATTGTGATGGTATGATTGTGATTGTATGATTGCGATAGTATGATTGTGAGTGTATGATTGTGATTGTATGATTGCGATTGTATGAATGTGATTGTATGATTGTGATGGTATGATTGTGATTGTTTGATTGTGATTGTACGATTGTGATAGTATGATTGTATTTGGGAGATTGTATTTGGGATATTGTAATCGTATGATTGCGATTGTATGATTGTGATTGTATGATTGTGATGTATGATTGTAATTGTATGATTATGATTGTTTGATTGTGATTGTATGATTGAGATTGTATGATTGTGATTGTATGCTTGCGATTGTATGAATACGATTGTATGATTGTGATTGTATGATTGTGATTGTATGATTGTGATTGTATGATTGTGATTGTATGATTGTAATTGCATGATTATGATTGTATGATTGTGATTGTATGATTGCGATTGTATGATTGTGATTGTATGATTATGATTGTATTTTTGTGATTGTATGATTGTGATTGTATGATTGTGATTGTATGATTGTGATTGTATGACTGTGATTGTATGATTGTGATTGTATGATTGCGATTGTATGAATGCGATTGTATGATTGTGATTGTATGATTGTGATTGTATGATTGTGATTGTACGATTGTGATAGTATGATTGTATTTGGGAGATTGTATTTGGCATATTGTAATTGTATGATTGCGATTGTATGATTGTGATTGTATGATTGTGATGTATGATTGTAATTGTATGATTATGATTGTTTGATTGTGATTGTATGATTGAGATTGTATGATTGTGATTGTATGCTTGCGATTGTATGAATGTGATCGTATGATTGTGATTGTATGATTGTGATTGTCTGATTGTGGTTGTATGATTGTGATTGTATGATTGAGATTGTATGATTGTGATTGTATGATTGCGATTGTATGACTGCGATTGTATGATTGCGATTGTATGATTGTGATTGTATGATTGTGATTGTATGATTGTGATTGTATGATTGTGATTGTATGAATGCGATTGTATGATTGTGATTGCATAATTGTGATTGTATGATTGTGATTGTATGATTGTGATTGTCTGATTGTGGTTGTATGATTGTGATTGTATGATTGTGATTGTATGATTGTGATTGTATGATTGTGATTGTATGATTGTGATTGCATAATTGTGATTGTATGATTGTGATTGTATGATTGTGATTGTATGATTGTGATTGTCTGATTGTGGTTGTATGATTGTGATTGTATGATTGAGATTGTATGATTGTGATTGTATGATTGCGATTGTATGACTGCGATTGTATGATTGCGATTGTATGATTGTGATTGTATGATTGTGATTGTATGATTGCGATTGTATGAATGCGATTGTATGATTGTGATTGCATAATTGTGATTGTATGATTGTGATTGTATGATTGTGATGGTATGATTGTGATTGTATGACTGTGATTGTATGATTGTGATTGTATGATTGTGATTGTATGATTGTGAAAGTATGATTGTGACGGTATGATTGTGATTGTATGATTGTGATTGTATGATTGTGATTGTATGAGTGTGATTGTCTGATTGTGGCTGTGCGATTGTGATTGTACGATTGTGATTGCACGATTGTTATTGAATGATTGTGATTCTATGATACCGATTGTATGATTGTGATTGCATGATTGTGATTGTATGATTGTGATTGCATGATTTTGAATGTATGATTGTGATTGTATGATTGTGATTGCATGATTGTGATTGTATGATTGTGATTGTATGATTGCGATTGTATGAATGCGATTGTATGATTGTGATTGCATAATTGTGATTGTATGATTGTGATTGTATTTTTGTGATTGTATGATTGTGATTGTATGATTGTGATTGTATGATTGTATTTGGGAGATTGTATTTGGGATATTGTAATTGTATGATTGCGATTGTATGATTGTGATTGTATGATTGTGATTGCATGATTGTGATTGTATGATTGTGATTGCATGATTTTGAATGTATGATTGTGATTGTATGATTGTGATTGTATGATTGTGATTGTATGATTGTGATTGGATGATTGTGATTGTATGATTGTGATTGTATGATTGTGATTGCATGATTATGATTGTATGATTGTGATTGTATGATTGTGATGGTATGATTGTGATTGTATGATTGCGATTGTATGATTGTATTTGGGAGATTGTAGTTGGGAGATTGTATTTGGGAGATTGTATTTGGGAGATTGTAATTGTATGATTGCGATTGTATGATTGTGATTGTATGATTGCGATTGTATGATTGTGATTGTATGATTATGATTGTATTTTTGTGATTGTAAGATTGTGATTGTATGATTGTGATTGTATGATTGTGATTGTATGATTGCGATTGTATGAATGCGATTGTATGATTGTGATTGCATAATTGTGATTGTATGATTGTGATTGTATGATTGTGATTGTCTGATTGTGGTTGTATGATTGTGATTGTATGATTGTGATTGTATGATTGTGATTGCATGATTGTGATTGTATGATTGTATTTGCGAGATTGTATTTGGGATATTGTAATTGTATGATTGCGATTGTATGATTGTAATTGTATGATTATGATTGTATGATTGTGATTGTATGATTGTGATGGTATGATTGTGATTGTATGATTGCGATAGTATGATTGTGATTGTATGATTGTGATTGTAAGATTGCGGTTGTATGAATGTGATTGTATGATTGTGATGGTATGATTGTGATTGTATGATTATGATTGTATTTTTGTAATTGTATGATTGTGATTGTATGATTGTGATTGTATGATTGTGATTGTATGACTGTGATTGTATGATTGTGATTGTATGATTGCGATTGTATGAATGCGATTGTATGATTGTGATTGTATGATTGTGATTGTATGATTGCGATTGTATGAATGCGATTGTATGATTGTGATTGCATAATTGTGATTGAATGATTGTGATTGTATGATTGTGATTGTATGATTGTGATTGTATGATTGTGATTGTATGATTGTGATTGTATGATTGTGATTGTACGATTGTGATTGTCTGATTGTGGTTGTATGATTGAGATTGTATGATTGAGATTGTATGATTGTGATTGTATGATTGCGATTGTATGATTGTGATTGTATGATTGTGATTGTATGATTGTGATTGTATGATTGTGATTGTATGATTGTGATTGTATGATTGTGATTGTATGATTGTGATTGTATGATTGTGATTGTATGATTGTGATTGTATGATTGTGAACGTATGATTGTGATTGTATGATTATGATTGTATGATTGTGATTGTATGATTGTGATTGTATGATTGTATTTGGGAGATTGTAATTGTATGATTGCGATTGTATGATTGTGATTGTATGATTGCGATTGTATGATTGCGATTGTATGATTGTGATGTATGATTGTAATTGTATGATTATGATTGTATGATTGTGATTGTATGATTGAGATTGTATGATTGAGATTGTATGATTGTGATTGTATGGTTGCGATTGTATGAATGTGATTGTATGATTGTGATTGTATGACTGTGATTGTATGATTGTGATTGTATGATTGTGATTGTATGTTTGTACAAGTATGATTGTGATGGTATGATTGTTATTGTATGATTGTGATTGTATGATTGTGATTGTATGATTGTGATTGTCTGATTGTGATTGTATGATTGTGATTGTATGATTGTGATTGTATGATTGTGAATGTACGATTGTGATTGTATGATTGTGATTGTATGAATATGATTGTATGATTGTGATCGTATGATTGTGATTGTATGATTGTGATTGTATGATTGCGATAGTATGATTGTGATTGTATGATTGTGATTGTATGATTGTGATGTATGATTGTAATTGTATGATTATGATTGTATGATTGTGATTGTATGATTGAGATTGTATGATTGTGATTGTATGCTCGTCATTGTATGATTGCGATTGTATGATTGTGACTGTATGACTATGATTGTATTTTTGTGATTGTATGATTGTGATTGTATGATTGCGATTGTATGATTGTGATTGTATGATTGCGATTGTATGAATGCGATTGTATGATTGTGATTGCATAATTGTGATTGTATGATTGTGATTGTATGATTGTGATTGTCTGATTGTGGTTGTATGATTGTGATTGTATGATTGTGATTGTATGATTGTGATTGTATGATTGTGATTGTATGATTGTATTTGGGAGATTGTATTTGGGATATGGTAATTGTATGATTGCGATTGTATGATTGTGATTGTATGGTTGCGATTGTATGATTGTGATTGTATGATTGTGATGTATGATTGTAATTGTATGATTATGATTATATGATTGTGATTGTATGATTGTGATTGTATGATTGTGATTGTATGATTATGATTGTATTTTTGTGATTGTATGATTGTGATTGTATGATTGTGATTGTATGATTGTGATTGTATGATTGTGATTGTATGACTGTGATTGTATGATTGTGATTGTATGATTGCGATTGTATGTTTGTGATTTCATGATTGTGATTGTATGATTGTATTTGGGAGATTGTACTTGGGAGATTGTAATTGTATGATTGCGATTGTATGATTGTGATTGTATGATTGCGATTGTATGATTGTGATTGTATGATTGTGATGTATGATTGTAATTGTATGATTACGATTGTATGATTGTGATTGTATGATTGTGATTGTATGATTGTATTTGGGATATTGTAATTGTATGATTGCGATTGTATGATTGTGATTGTATGAGTGTGATGTATGATTGTAATTGTATGATTATGATTGTATGATTGTGATTGTATGATTGAGATTGTATGATTGTGATTGTATGATTGTGATTGACTGATTGTGGTAGTATGATTGTGATTGTATGATTGTGATAGTATGATTGCGATTGTATGATTGTGATTGTATGATTGTGATTGTATGATTGTGATTGTATGATTGTGATTGTATGATTGTGATTGTATGATTGTATTTGGGATATTGTAATTGTATGATTGCGATTGTATGATTGTGATTGTATGATTGCGATTGTATGATTGTGATTGTATGATTGTGATGTATGATTGTTATTGTATGATTATGATTGTATGATTGTGATTGTATGATTGTGATGGTATGATTGTGATTGTATGATTGCGATAGTATGATTGTGATTGTATGATTGTGATTGTATGATTGTAATTGCATGATTATGATTGTATGATTGTGATTGTATGATTGCGATTGTATGATTGTGATTGTATGATTATGATTGTATTTTTGTGATTGTATGATTGTGATTGTATGATTGTGACTGTATGATTGTGATGGTATGATTGTGATTGTATGATTGCGATTGTATGATTGTATTTGGGAGATTGTAGTTGGGAGATTGTATTTGGGAGATTGTATTTGGGAGATTGTAATTGTATGATTGCGATTGTATGATTGTGATTGTATGATTGCGATTGTATGATTGTGATTGTATGATTATGATTGT
This sequence comes from Megachile rotundata, assembly GCF_050947335.1. Classification (NCBI taxonomy): domain Eukaryota; kingdom Metazoa; phylum Arthropoda; class Insecta; order Hymenoptera; family Megachilidae; genus Megachile; species Megachile rotundata. Next base: position 138,170 of record NW_027473500.1, on the reverse strand, counting down.
ATTTTTGTGATTGTAAGATTGTGATTGTATGATTGTGATTGTATGATTGTGATTGTATGACTGTGATTGTATGATTGCGATTGTATGAATGCGATTGTATGATTGTGATTGCATAATTGTGATTGTATGATTGTGATTGTATGATTGTGATTGTCTGATTGTGGTTGTATGATTGTGGTTGTATGATTGTGATTGTATGATTGTGATTGCATGATTGTGATTGTATGATTGTATTTGCGATATTGTATTTGGGATATTGTAATTGTATGATTGCGATTGTATGATTGTAATTGTATGATTATGATTGTATGATTGTGATTGTATGATTGTGATGGTATGATTGTGATTGTATGATTGCGATAGTATGATTGTGATTGTATGATTGTGATTGTAAGATTGCGATTGTATGAATGTGATTGTATGATTGTGATGGTATGATTGTGATTGTATGATTATGATTGTATTTTTGTAATTGTATGATTGTGATTGTATGATTGTGATTGTATGATTGTGATTGTATGACTGTGATTGTATGATTGTGATTGTATGATTGCGATTGTATGAATGCGATTGTATGATTGTGATTGCATGATTGTGATTGTATGATTGCGATTGTATGAATGCGATTGTATGATTGTGATTGCATAATTGTGATTGAATGATTGTGATTGTATGATTGTGATTGTATGATTGTGATTGTATGATTGTGATTGTATGATTGTGATTGTCTGATTGTGGTTGTATGATTGAGATTGTATGATTGAGATTTTATGATTGTGATTGTATGATTGCGATTCTATGATTGTGATTGTATGATTGTGATTGTATGATTGTGATTGTATGATTGTGATTGTATGATTGTGATTGTATGATTGTGATTGTATGATTGTGATTGTATGATTGTGATTGTATGATTGTGATTGTATGATTGTGATTGTATGATTGTGATTGTATGATTGTGATTGTATGATTGTGAACGTATGATTGTGATTGTATGATTATGATTGTATGATTGTGATTGTATGATTGTGATTGTATGATTGTATTTGGGAGATTGTAATTGTGTGATTGCGATTGTATGATTGTGATTGTATGATTGGGATTGTATGATTGCGATTGTATGATTGTGATGTATGATTGTATGATTGTGATTGTATGATTGTGATTGTATGATTGTGATGTATGATTGTAATTGTGTGATTATGATTGTATGATTGTGATTGTATGATTGTGATTGTATGATTGTGATTGTATGATTGTGATTGTATGATTGTGATTGTATGATTGTGATTGTATGATTATGATTGTATGATTGTGATTGTATGATTGAGATTGTATGATTGTGATTGTATGATTGTGATTGTATGATTGCGATAGTATGATTGTGATTGTATGATTGTGATTGTATGATTGTAATTGCATGATTATGATTGTATGATTGTGATTGTATGATTGCGATTGTATGATTGTGATTGTATGATTATGATTGTATTTTTGTGATTGTATGATTGTGATTGTATGATTGTGACTGTATGATTGTGATGGTATGATTGTAATTGTATGATTACGATTGTATGATTGTGATTGTATGATTGTGATTGTATGATTGTATTTGGGAGATCGTATTTGGGATATTGTAATTGTATGATTGCGATTGTATGATTGTGATTGCATGATTGTGATTGTATGATTGTATTTGGGAGATTGTATTTGGGATATTGTAATTGTATGATTGCGATTGTATGATTGTGATTGTATGAGTGTGATGTATGATTGTAATTGTATGATTATGATTGTATGATTGTGATTGGATGATTGTGATTGTATGATTGTGATTGTATGATTGTGATTGCATGATTATGATTGTATGATTGTGATTGTATGATTGTGATAGTATGATTGTGATTGTATGATTGCGATTGTATGATTGTATTTGGGAGATTGTAGTTGGGAGATTGTATTTGGGAGATTGTATTTGGGAGATTGTAATTGTATGATTGCGATTGTATGATTGTGATTGTATGATTGCGATTGTATGATGGCGATTGTATGATTATGATTGTATTTTTGTGATTGTAAGATGTGATTGTATGATTGTGATTGTATGATTGTGATTGTATGATTGCGATTGTTTGAATGCGATTGTATGATTGTGATTGCATAATTGTGATTGTATGATTGTGATTGTATGATTGTGATTGTCTGATTGTGGTTGTATGATTGTGATTGTATGATTGTGATTGTATGATTGTGATTGCATGATTGTGATTGTATGATTGTATTTGCGAGATTGTATTTGGTATATTGTAATTGTATGATTGCGATTGTATGATTGTAATTGTATGATTATGATTGTATGATTGTTATTGTATGATTGTGATGGTAAGATTGTGATTGTATGATTGCGGTAGTATGATTGTGATTGTATGATTGTGATTGTATGATTGCGATTGTATGATTGTGATTGTATGATTGTGATTGTATGATTGTGATTGTATGATTGTGATTGTATGATTGTGATTGTATGATTGTATTTGGGAGATTGTATTTGGGATATTGTAATTGTATGATTGCGATTGTATGATTGTGATTGTATGATTGCGATTGTATGATTGTGATTGTATGATTGTGATGTATGATTGTTATTGTATGATTATGATTGTATGATTGTGATTGTATGATTGTGATGGTATGATTGTGATTGTATGATTGCGATAGTATGATTGTGATTGTATGATTGTGATTGTATGATTGTAATTGCATGATTATGATTGTATGATTGTGATTGTATGATTGCGATTGTATGATTGTGATTGTATGATTATGATTGTATTTTTGTGATTGTATGATTGTGATTGTATGATTGTGATTGTATGATTGTGATTGTATGACTGTGATTGTATGATTGTGATTGTATGATTGCGATTGTATGTTTGTGATTTTATGATTGTGATTGTATGATTGTGATTGTATGATTGTATTTGGGAGATTGTATTTGGGAGATTGTAATTGTATGATTGCGATTGTATGATTGTGATTGTATGATTGCGATTGTATGATTGTGATTGTATGATTGTGATGTATGATTGTAATTGTATGATTACGATTGTATGATTGTGATTGTATGATTGTGATTGTATGATTGTATTTGGGAGATTGTATTTGGGATATTGTAATTGTATGATTGCGATTGTATGATTGTGATTGTATGATTGTGATTGCATGATTGTGATTGTATGATTGTATTTGGGAGATTGTATTTGGGATATTGTAATTGTATGATTGCGATTGTATGATTGTGATTGTATGAGTGTGATGTATGATTGTAATTGTATGATTATGATTGTATGATTGTGATTGTATGATTGAGATTGTATGATTGTGATTGTATGATTGTGATTGACTGATTGTGGTTGTGCGATTGTGATTGTACGATTGTGATTGTACGATTGTGATTGTAGGATTGTGATTGTATGATTATGATTGTATGATTGTGATTGCATGATTGTGATTGTATGATTGTGATTGCATGATTTTGAATGTATCATTGTGATTGTATGATTGTGATTGTATGATTGTGATTGTATGATTGTGATTGTATGATTGTGATTGTATGATTGTGATTGTATGATTGTGATTGTATGATTGTGATTGTCTGATTGTGATTGTATGATTGTGATTGTATGATTGTGATTGTATGATTGTGAAAGTATGATTGTGATTGTATGATTGTGATTGTATGATTGTGATTGTATGATTGTGATTGTATGATTGTGATTGTATGAGTGTGATTGTGTGATTGTGGTTGTGCGATTGAGATTGTACGATTGTGATTGTACGATTGTGATTGAATGATTGTGATTGTATGATTGTGATTGTATGATTGCGATTGTATGAATGCGATTGTATGATTGTGACTGCATAATTGTGATTGTATGATTGTGATTGTATGATTGTGATTGTCTGATTGTGGTTGTATGATTGTGATTGTATGATTGTGATTGTATGATTGTGATTGCATGATTGTGATTGTATGATTGTATTTGCGAGATTGTATTTGGGATATTGTAATTGTATGATTGCGATTGTATGATTGTAATTGTATGATTATGATTGTATGATTGTGATTGTATGATTGTGATGGTATGATTGTGATTGTATGATTGCGATAGTATGATTGTGATTGTATGATTGTGATTGTAAGATTGCGATTGTATGAATGTGATTGTATGATTGTGATGGTATGATTGTGATTGTATGATTATGATTGTATTTTAGTAATTGTATGATTGTGATTGTATGATTGTGATTGTATGATTGTCATTGTATGACTGTGATTGTATGATTGTGATTGCATGATTGTGATTGTATGAATGCGATTGTATGATTGTGATTGTATGATTGTGATTGGATGATTGTGATTTTATGATTGTGAAAGTATGATTGTGATGGTATGATTGTGATTGTATGATTGCGATTGTATGATAGTGATTGTATGAGTGTGATTGTCTGATTGTGGCTGTGCGATTGTGATTGTACGATTGTGATTGTACGATTGTTATTGAATGATTGTGATTGTATGATTCTGATTGCATGATTGTGATTGTATGATTGTGATTGCATGATTTTGAATGTATGATTATGATTGTATGATTGTGATTGCATGATTGTGATTGTATGATTGTGATTGTATGATTGCGATTGTATGAATGCGATTGTATGATTGTGATTGCATAATTGTGATTGAATGATTGTGATTGTATGATTGTGATTGTATGATTGTGATTGTATGATTGTGATTGTATGATTGTGATTGTATGATTGTGATTGTATGATTGTGATTGTCTGATTGTGGTTGTATGATTGAGATTGTATGATTGAGATTGTATGATTGTGATTGTATGATTGCGATTGTATGATTGTGATTGTATGATTGCGATTGTATGATTGTGATTATATGATTGTGATTGTATGATTGTGATTGTATGATTGTGATTGTATGATTGTGATTTTATGATTGTGATTGTATGATTGTGATTGTATGATTGCGATTGTATGAATGCGATTGTATGATTGTGATTGCATAATTGTGATTGTATGATTGTGATTGTATGATTGTGATTGTCTGATTGTGGTTGTATGATTGTGATTGTATGATTGTGATTGTATGATTGTGATTGTATGATTGTGATTGTATGATTGTATTTGGGAGATTTTATTTGGGATATGGTAATTGTATGATTGCGATTGTATGATTGTGATTGTATGGTTGCGATTGTATGATTGTGATTGTATGATTATGATTGTATTTTTGTGATTGTAAGATTGTGATTGTATGATTGTGATTGTATGATTGTGATTGTATGATTGTGATTGTATGATTGCGATTGTATGAATGCGATTGTATGATTGTGATTGCATAATTGTGATTGTATGATTGTGATTGTATGATTGTGATTGTCTGATTGCGATTGTATGATTGTGATTGTATGATTATGATTGTATTTTTGTGATTGTATGATTGTGATTGTATGATTGTGACTGTATGATTGTGATGGTATGATTGTGATTGTATGATTGCGATTGTATGATTGTATTTGGGAGATTGTAGTTGGGAGATTGTATTTGGGAGATTGTATTTGGGAGATTGTAATTGTATGATTGCGATTGTATGATTGTGATTGTATGATTGCGATTGTATGATTGTGATTGTATGATTATGATTGTATTTTTGTGATTGTAAGATTGTGATTGTATGATTGTGATTGTATGATTGTGATTGTATGACTGTGATTGTATGATTGCGATTGTATGAATGCGATTGTATGATTGTGATTGCATAATTGTGATTGTATGATTGTGATTGTATGATTGTGATTGTCTGATTGTGGTTGTATGATTGTGGTTGTATGATTGTGATTGTATGATTGTGATTGCATGATTGTGATTGTATGATTGTATTTGCGATATTGTATTTGGGATATTGTAATTGTATGATTGCGATTGTATGATTGTAATTGTATGATTATGATTGTATGATTGTGATTGTATGATTGTGATGGTATGATTGTGATTGTATGATTGCGATAGTATGATTGTGATTGTATGATTGTGATTGTAAGATTGCGATTGTATGAATGTGATTGTATGATTGTGATGGTATGATTGTGATTGTATGATTATGATTGTATTTTTGTAATTGTATGATTGTGATTGTATGATTGTGATTGTATGATTGTGATTGTATGACTGTGATTGTATGATTGTGATTGTATGATTGCGATTGTATGAATGCGATTGTATGATTGTGATTGTATGATTGTGATTGTATGATTGCGATTGTATGAATGCGATTGTATGATTGTGATTGCATAATTGTGATTGAATGATTGTGATTGTATGATTGTGATTGTATGATTGTGATTGTATGATTGTGATTGTATGATTGTGATTGTCTGATTGTGGTTGTATGATTGAGATTGTATGATTGAGATTTTATGATTGTGATTGTATGATTGCGATTCTATGATTGTGATTGTATGATTGTGATTGTATGATTGTGATTGTATGATTGTGATTGTATGATTGTGATTGTATGATTGTGATTGTATGATTGTGATTGTATGATTGTGATTGTATGATTGTGATTGTATGATTGTGATTGTATGATTGTGATTGTATGATTGTGATTGTATGATTGTGATTGTATGATTGTGAACGTATGATTGTGATTGTATGATTATGATTGTATGATTGTGATTGTATGATTGTGATTGTATGATTGTATTTGGGAGATTGTAATTGTGTGATTGCGATTGTATGATTGTGATTGTATGATTGGGATTGTATGATTGCGATTGTATGATTGTGATGTATGATTGTATGATTGTGATTGTATGATTGTGATTGTATGATTGTGATGTATGATTGTAATTGTGTGATTATGATTGTATGATTGTGATTGTATGATTGTGATTGTATGATTGTGATTGTATGATTGTGATTGTATGATTGTGATTGTATGATTGTGATTGTATGATTATGATTGTATGATTGTGATTGTATGATTGAGATTGTATGATTGTGATTGTATGATTGTGATTGTATGACTGTGATTGCATGATTGTGATTGTATGATTGCGATTGTATGTTTGTGATTTCATGATTGTGATTGTATGATTGTATTTGGGAGATTGTATTTGGGAGATTGTAATTGTATGATTGCGATTGTATGATTGTGATTGTATGATTGCGATTGTATGATTGTGATTGTATGATTGTGATGTATGATTGTAATTGTATGATTACGATTGTATGATTGTGATTGTATGATTGTGATTGTATGATTGTATTTGGGAGATCGTATTTGGGATATTGTAATTGTATGATTGCGATTGTATGATTGTGATTGCATGATTGTGATTGTATGATTGTATTTGGGAGATTGTATTTGGGATATTGTAATTGTATGATTGCGATTGTATGATTGTGATTGTATGAGTGTGATGTATGATTGTAATTGTATGATTATGATTGTATGATTGTGATTGGATGATTGTGATTGTATGATTGTGATTGTATGATTGTGATTGCATGATTATGATTGTATGATTGTGATTGTATGATTGTGATAGTATGATTGTGATTGTATGATTGCGATTGTATGATTGTATTTGGGAGATTGTAGTTGGGAGATTGTATTTGGGAGATTGTATTTGGGAGATTGTAATTGCATGATTGCGATTGTATGATTGTGATTGTATGATTGCGATTGTATGATGGTGATTGTATGATTATGATTGTATTTTTGTGATTGTAAGATGTGATTGTATGATTGTGATTGTATGATTGTGATTGTATGATTGCGATTGTATGAATGCGATTGTATGATTGTGATTGCATAATTGTGATTGTATGATTGTGATTGTATGATTGTGATTGTCTGATTGTGGTTGTATGATTGTGATTGTATGATTGTGATTGTATGATTGTGATTGCATGATTGTGATTGTATGATTGTATTTGCGAGATTGTATTTGGTATATTGTAATTGTATGATTGCGATTGTATGATTGTAATTGTATGATTATGATTGTATGATTGTTATTGTATGATTGTGATGGTAAGATTGTGATTGTATGATTGCGGTAGTATGATTGTGATTGTATGATTGTGATTGTATGATTGCGATTGTATGATTGTGATTGTATGATTGTGATTGTATGATTGTGATTGTATGATTGTATTTGGGAGATTGTATTTGGGATATTGTAATTGTATGATTGCGATTGTATGATTGTGATTGTATGATTGCGATTGTATGATTGTGATTGTATGATTGTGATGTATGATTGTTATTGTATGATTATGATTGTATGATTGTGATTGTATGATTGTGATGGTATGATTGTGATTGTATGATTGCGATAGTATGATTGTGATTGTATGATTGTGATTGTATGATTGTAATTGCATGATTATGATTGTATGATTGTGATTGTATGATTGCGATTGTATGATTGTGATTGTATGATTATGATTGTATTTTTGTGATTGTATGATTGTGATTGTATGATTGTGATTGTATGATTGTGATTGTATGACTGTGATTGTATGATTGTGATTGTATGATTGCGATTGTATGTTTGTGATTTTATGATTGTGATTGTATGATTGTGATTGTATGATTGTATTTGGGAGATTGTATTTGGGAGATTGTAATTGTATGATTGCGATTGTATGATTGTGATTGTATGATTGCGATTGTATGATTGTGATTGTATGATTGTGATGTATGATTGTAATTGTATGATTACGATTGTATGATTGTGATTGTATGATTGTGATTGTATGATTGTATTTGGGAGATTGTATTTGGGATATTGTAATTGTATGATTGCGATTGTATGATTGTGATTGTATGATTGTGATTGCATGATTGTGATTGTATGATTGTATTTGGGAGATTGTATTTGGGATATTGTAATTGTATGATTGCGATTGTATGATTGTGATTGTATGAGTGTGATGTATGATTGTAATTGTATGATTATGATTGTATGATTGTGATTGTATGATTGAGATTGTATGATTGTGATTGTATGATTGTGATTGACTGATTGTGGTTGTGCGATTGTGATTGTACGATTGTGATTGTACGATTGTGATTGTAGGATTGTGATTGTATGATTATGATTGTATGATTGTGATTGCATGATTGTGATTGTATGATTGTGATTGCATGATTTTGAATGTATCATTGTGATTGTATGATTGTGATTGTATGATTGTGATTGTATGATTGTGATTGTATGATTGTGATTGTATGATTGTGATTGTATGATTGTGATTGTCTGATTGTGATTGTATGATTGTGATTGTATGATTGTGATTGTATGATTGTGAAAGTATGATTGTGATTGTATGATTGTGATTGTATGATTGTGATTGTATGATTGTGATTGTATGATTGTGATTGTATGAGTGTGATTGTGTGATTGTGGTTGTGCGATTGAGATTGTACGATTGTGATTGTACGATTGTGATTGAATGATTGTGATTGTATGATTGTGATTGTATGATTGCGATTGTATGAATGCGATTGTATGATTGTGACTGCATAATTGTGATTGTATGATTGTGATTGTATGATTGTGATTGTCTGATTGTGGTTGTATGATTGTGATTGTATGATTGTGATTGTATGATTGTGATTGCATGATTGTGATTGTATGATTGTATTTGCGAGATTGTATTTGGGATATTGTAATTGTATGATTGCGATTGTATGATTGTAATTGTATGATTATGATTGTATGATTGTGATTGTATGATTGTGATGGTATGATTGTGATTGTATGATTGCGATAGTATGATTGTGATTGTATGATTGTGATTGTATGAATGTGATTGTATGATTGTGATGGTATGATTGTGATTGTATGATTATGATTGTATTTTAGTAATTGTATGATTGTGATTGTATGATTGTGATTGTATGATTGTGATTGTATGACTGTGATTGTATGATTGTGATTGCATGATTGTGATTGTATGAATGCGATTGTATGATTGTGATTGTATGATTGTGATTGGATGATTGTGATTTTATGATTGTGAAAGTATGATTGTGATGGTATGATTGTGATTGTATGATTGCGATTGTATGATAGTGATTGTATGAGTGTGATTGTCTGATTGTGGCTGTGCGATTGTGATTGTACGATTGTGATTGTACGATTGTTATTGAATGATTGTGATTGTATGATTCTGATTGCATGATTGTGATTGTATGATTGTGATTGCATGATTTTGAATGTATGATTATGATTGTATGATTGTGATTGCATGATTGTGATTGTATGATTGTGATTGTATGATTGCGATTGTATGAATGCGATTGTATGATTGTGATTGCATAATTGTGATTGAATGATTGTGATTGTATGATTGTGATTGTATGATTGTGATTGTATGATTGTGATTGTATGATTGTGATTGTATGATTGTGATTGTATGATTGTGATTGTCTGATTGTGGTTGTATGATTGAGATTGTATGATTGAGATTGTATGATTGTGATTGTATGATTGCGATTGTATGATTGTGATTGTATGATTGCGATTGTATGATTGTGATTATATGATTGTGATTGTATGATTGTGATTGTATGATTGTGATTGTATGATTGTGATTTTATGATTGTGATTGTATGATTGTGATTGTATGATTGCGATTGTATGAATGCGATTGTATGATTGTGATTGCATAATTGTGATTGTATGATTGTGATTGTATGATTGTGATTGTCTGATTGTGGTTGTATGATTGTGATTGTATGATTGTGATTGTATGATTGTGATTGTATGATTGTGATTGTATGATTGTATTTGGGAGATTTTATTTGGGATATGGTAATTGTATGATTGCGATTGTATGATTGTGATTGTATGGTTGCGATTGTATGATTGTGATTGTATGATTGTGATGTATGATTGTAATTGTATGATTATGATTGTATGATTGTGATTGTATGATTGTGATGGTATGATTGTGATTGTATGATTGCGATAGTATGATTGTGATTGTATGATTGTGATTGTATGATTGTAATTGCATGATTATGATTGTATGATTGTGATTGTATGATTGTGATTGTATGATTGTGATTGTATGATTATGATTGTATTTTTGTGATTGTATGATTGTGATTGTATGATTGTGATTGTATGATTGTGATTGTATGATTGTGATTGTATGATTGTGATTGTATGATTGTGATTGTATGACTGTGATTGTATGATTGTGATTGTATGATTGCGATTGTATGTTTGTGATTTCATGATTGTGATTGTATGATTGTATTTGGGAGATTGTATTTGGGAGATTGTAATTGTATGATTGCGATTGTATGATTGTGATTGTATGATTGCGATTGTATGATTGTGATTGTATGATTGTGATGTATGATTGTAATTGTATGATTACGATTGTATGATTGTGATTGTATGATTGTGTTTGTATGATTGTATTTGGGAGATTGTATTTGGGATATTGTAATTGTATGATTGCGATTGTATGATTGTGATTGCATAATTGTGATTGAATGATTGTGATTGTATGATTGTGATTGTATGATTGTGATTGTATGATTGAGATTGTATGATTGTGATTGTATGATTGTGATTGACTGATTGTGGTTGTGCGATTGAGATTGTACGATTGTGATTGTACGATTGTGATTGAATGATTGTGATTGTATGATTATGATTGTATGATTGTGATTGCATGATTGTGATTGTATGATTGTGATTGCATGATTTTGAATGTATGATTGTGATTGTATGATTGTGATTGTATGATTGTGATTGTATGATTGTGATCGTATGATTGTGATTGTATGATTGTGATTGGATGATTGTGATTGTATGATTGTGATTGTATGATTGTGATTGCATGATTATGATTGTATGATTGTGATTGTATGATTGCGATGGTATGATTGTGATTGTATGATTGCGATTGTATGATTGTATTTGGGAGATTGTAGTTGGGAGATTGTATTTGGGAGATTGTATTTGGGAGATTGTAATTGTATGATTGCGATTGTATGATTGTGATTGTATGATTGCGATTGTATGATGGTGATTGTATGATTATGATTGTATTTTTGTGATTGTAAGATTGTGATTGTATGATTGTGATTGTATGATTGTGATTGTATGATTGTGATTGTATGATTGCGATTGTATGAATGCGATTGTATGATTGTGATTGCATAATTGTGATTGTATGATTGTGATTGTATGATTGTGATTGTCTGATTGTGGTTGTATGATTGTGATTGTATGATTGTGATTGTATGATTGTGATTGCATGATTGTGATTGTATGATTGTATTTGCGAGATTGTATTTGGTATATTGTAATTGTATGATTGCGATTGTATGATTGTAATTGTATGATTATGATTGTATGATTGTGATTGTATGATTGTGATGGTAAGATTGTGATTGTATGATTGCGGTAGTATGATTGTGATTGTATGATTGTGATTGTATGATTGCGATTGTATGATTGTGATTGTATGATTGTGATTGTATGATTGTGACTGTATGATTGTGATTGTATGATTGTGATTGTATGATTGTATTTGGGAGATTGTATTTGGGATATTGTAATTGTATGATTGCGATTGTATGATTGTGATTGTATGATTGCGATTGTATGATTGTGATTGTATGATTGTGATTTATGATTGTTATTGTATGATTATGATTGTATGATTGTGATTGTATGATTGTGATGGTATGATTGTGATTGTATGATTGCGATAGTATGATTGTGATTGTATGATTGTGATTGTATGATTGTAATTGCATGATTATGATTGTATGATTGTGATTGTATGATTGCGATTGTATGATTGTGATTGTATGATTATGATTTTTATGATTGTGATTGTATGATTGTGATTGTATGATTGTGATGGTATGATTGTGATTGTATGATTGCGATAGTATGATTGTGATTGTATGATTGTGATTGTATGATTGTAATTGCATGATTATGATTGTATGATTGTGATTGTATGATTGTGATTGTATGATTGTGATTGTATGATTATGATTGTATTTTTGTGATTGTATGATTGTGATTGTATGATTGTGATTGTATGATTGTGATTGTATGATTGTGATTGTATGATTGTGATTGTATGATTGTGATTGTATGACTGTGATTGTATGATTGTGATTGTATGATTGCGATTGTATGTTTGTGATTTCATGATTGTGATTGTATGATTGTATTTGGGAGATTGTATTTGGGAGATTGTAATTGTATGATTGCGATTGTATGATTGTGATTGTATGATTGCGATTGTATGATTGTGATTGTATGATTGTGATGTATGATTGTAATTGTATGATTACGATTGTATGATTGTGATTGTATGATTGTGTTTGTATGATTGTATTTGGGAGATTGTATTTGGGATATTGTAATTGTATGATTGCGATTGTATGATTGTGATTGCATAATTGTGATTGAATGATTGTGATTGTATGATTGTGATTGTATGATTGTGATTGTATGATTGAGATTGTATGATTGTGATTGTATGATTGTGATTGACTGATTGTGGTTGTGCGATTGAGATTGTACGATTGTGATTGTACGATTGTGATTGAATGATTGTGATTGTATGATTATGATTGTATGATTGTGATTGCATGATTGTGATTGTATGATTGTGATTGCATGATTTTGAATGTATGATTGTGATTGTATGATTGTGATTGTATGATTGTGATTGTATGATTGTGATCGTATGATTGTGATTGTATGATTGTGATTGGATGATTGTGATTGTATGATTGTGATTGTATGATTGTGATTGCATGATTATGATTGTATGATTGTGATTGTATGATTGCGATGGTATGATTGTGATTGTATGATTGCGATTGTATGATTGTATTTGGGAGATTGTAGTTGGGAGATTGTATTTGGGAGATTGTATTTGGGAGATTGTAATTGTATGATTGCGATTGTATGATTGTGATTGTATGATTGCGATTGTATGATGGTGATTGTATGATTATGATTGTATTTTTGTGATTGTAAGATTGTGATTGTATGATTGTGATTGTATGATTGTGATTGTATGATTGTGATTGTATGATTGCGATTGTATGAATGCGATTGTATGATTGTGATTGCATAATTGTGATTGTATGATTGTGATTGTATGATTGTGATTGTCTGATTGTGGTTGTATGATTGTGATTGTATGATTGTGATTGTATGATTGTGATTGCATGATTGTGATTGTATGATTGTATTTGCGAGATTGTATTTGGTATATTGTAATTGTATGATTGCGATTGTATGATTGTAATTGTATGATTATGATTGTATGATTGTGATTGTATGATTGTGATGGTAAGATTGTGATTGTATGATTGCGGTAGTATGATTGTGATTGTATGATTGTGATTGTATGATTGCGATTGTATGATTGTGATTGTATGATTGTGATTGTATGATTGTGACTGTATGATTGTGATTGTATGATTGTGATTGTATGATTGTATTTGGGAGATTGTATTTGGGATATTGTAATTGTATGATTGCGATTGTATGATTGTGATTGTATGATTGCGATTGTATGATTGTGATTGTATGATTGTGATTTATGATTGTTATTGTATGATTATGATTGTATGATTGTGATTGTATGATTGTGATGGTATGATTGTGATTGTATGATTGCGATAGTATGATTGTGATTGTATGATTGTGATTGTATGATTGTAATTGCATGATTATGATTGTATGATTGTGATTGTATGATTGCGATTGTATGATTGTGATTGTATGATTATGATTTTTATGATTGTGATTGTATGATTGTGATTGTATGATTGTGATGGTATGATTGTGATTGTATGATTGCGATAGTATGATTGTGATTGTATGATTGTGATTGTATGATTGCGATTGTATGTTTGTGATTTTATGATTGTGATTGTATGATTGTGATTGTATGATTGCGATTGTATGTTTGTGATTTTATGATTGTGATTGTATGATTGTGATTGTATGATTGTATTTGGGAGATTGTATTTGGGAGATTGTAATTGTATGATTGCTATTGTATGATTGTGATTGTATGATTGCGATTGTATGATTGTGATTGTATGATTGTGATTGACTGATTGTGGTTGTGCGATTGTGATTGTACGATTGTGATTGTACGATTGTGATTGTAGGATTGTGATTGTATGATTATGATTGTATGATTGTAATTGTATGATTACGATTGTATGATTGTGATTGTATGATTGTGATTGTATGATTGTATTTGGGAGATTGTATTTGGGATATTGTAATTGTATGATTGCGATTGTATGATTGTGATTGTATGATTGTGATTGCATGATTGTGATTGTATGATTGTATTTGGGAGATTGTATTTGGGATATTGTAATTGTATGATTGCGATTGTATGATTGTGATTGTATGAGTGTGATGTATGATTGTAATTGTATGATTATGATTGTATGATTGTGATTGTATGATTGAGATTGTATGATTGTGATTGTATGATTGTGATTGACTGATTGTGGTTGTGCGATTGTGATTGTACGATTGTGATTGTACGATTGTGATTGTAGGATTGTGATTGTATGATTATGATTGTATGATTGTGATTGCATGATTGTGATTGTATGATTGTGATTGCATGATTTTGAATGTATCATTGTGATTGTATGATTGTGATTGTATGATTGTGATTGTATGATTGTGATTGTATGATTGTGATTGTATGATTGTGATTGTATGATTGTGATTGTATGATTGTGATTGTATGATTGTGATTGTCTGATTGTGATTGTATGATTGTGATTGTATGATTGTGATTGTATGATTGTGATGGTATGATTGTGATTGTATGATTGTGATTGTATGATTGTGATTGTATGATTGTGATTGTATGATTGTGATTGTATGAGTGTGATTGTGTGATTGTGGTCGTGCGATTGAGATTGTACGATTGTGATTGAATGATTGTGATTGTATGATTGTGATTGTATGATTGCGAATGTATGAATGCGATTGTATGATTGTGACTGCATAATTGTGATTGTATGATTGTGATTGTATGATTGTGATTGTCTGATTGTGGTTGTATGATTGTGATTGTATGATTGTGATTGTATGATTGTGATTGCATGATTGTGATTGTATGATTGTATTTGCGAGATTGTATTTGGGATATTGTAATTGTATGATTGCGATTGTATGATTGTAATTGTATGATTATGATTGTATGATTGTGATTGTATGATTGTGATTGTATGATTGTGATGGTATGATTGTGATTGTATGATTGCGATAGTATGATTGTGATTGTATGATTGTGATTGTAAGATTGCGATTGTATGAATGTGATTGTATGATTGTGATGGTATGATTGTGATTGTATGATTATGATTGTATTTTTGTAATTGTATGATTGTGATTGTATGATTGTGATTGTATGATTGTCATTGTATGACTGTGATTGTATGATTGTGATTGTATGATTGTGATTGTATGATTGTGATTGTATGATTGCGATTGTATGTTTGTGATTTTATGATTGTGATTGTATGATTGTGGTTGTATGATTGCGATTGTATGTTTGTGATTTTATGATTGTGATTGTATGATTGTGATTGTATGATTGTGATTGTATGATTGTGATTGTATGATTGTGATTGTATGAGTGTGATTGTGTGATTGTGGTTGTGCGATTGAGATTGTACGATTGTGATTGTACGATTGTGATTGAATGATTGTGATTGTATGATTGTGATTGTATGATTGCGATTGTATGAATGCGATTGTATGATTGTGACTGCATAATTGTGATTGTATGATTGTGATTGTATGATTGTGATTGTCTGATTGTGGTTGTATGATTGTGATTGTATGATTGTGATTGTATGATTGTGATTGCATGATTGTGATTGTATGATTGTATTTGCGAGATTGTATTTGGGATATTGTAATTGTATGATTGCGATTGTATGATTGTAATTGTATGATTATGATTGTATGATTGTGATTGTATGATTGTGATGGTATGATTGTGATTGTATGATTGCGATAGTATGATTGTGATTGTATGATTGTGATTGTAAGATTGCGATTGTATGAATGTGATTGTATGATTGTGATGGTATGATTGTGATTGTATGATTATGATTGTATTTTAGTAATTGTATGATTGTGATTGTATGATTGTGATTGTATGATTGTCATTGTATGACTGTGATTGTATGATTGTGATTGCATGATTGTGATTGTATGAATGCGATTGTATGATTGTGATTGTATGATTGTGATTGGATGATTGTGATTTTATGATTGTGAAAGTATGATTGTGATGGTATGATTGTGATTGTATGATTGCGATTGTATGATAGTGATTGTATGAGTGTGATTGTCTGATTGTGGCTGTGCGATTGTGATTGTACGATTGTGATTGTACGATTGTTATTGAATGATTGTGATTGTATGATTCTGATTGCATGATTGTGATTGTATGATTGTGATTGCATGATTTTGAATGTATGATTATGATTGTATGATTGTGATTGCATGATTGTGATTGTATGATTGTGATTGTATGATTGCGATTGTATGAATGCGATTGTATGATTGTGATTGCATAATTGTGATTGAATGATTGTGATTGTATGATTGTGATTGTATGATTGTGATTGTATGATTGTGATTGTATGATTGTGATTGTATGATTGTGATTGTATGATTGTGATTGTCTGATTGTGGTTGTATGATTGAGATTGTATGATTGAGATTGTATGATTGTGATTGTATGATTGCGATTGTATGATTGTGATTGTATGATTGCGATTGTATGATTGTGATTATATGATTGTGATTGTATGATTGTGATTGTATGATTGTGATTGTATGATTGTGATTTTATGATTGTGATTGTATGATTGTGATTGTATGATTGCGATTGTATGAATGCGATTGTATGATTGTGATTGCATAATTGTGATTGTATGATTGTGATTGTATGATTGTGATTGTCTGATTGTGGTTGTATGATTGTGATTGTATGATTGTGATTGTATGATTGTGATTGTATGATTGTGATTGTATGATTGTATTTGGGAGATTTTATTTGGGATATGGTAATTGTATGATTGCGATTGTATGATTGTGATTGTATGGTTGCGATTGTATGATTGTGATTGTATGATTGTGATGTATGATTGTAATTGTATGATTATGATTGTATGATTGTGATTGTATGATTGTGATGGTATGATTGTGATTGTATGATTGCGATAGTATGATTGTGATTGTATGATTGTGATTGTATGATTGTAATTGCATGATTATGATTGTATGATTGTGATTGTATGATTGTGATTGTATGATTGTGATTGTATGATTATGATTGTATTTTTGTGATTGTATGATTGTGATTGTATGATTGTGATTGTATGATTGTGATTGTATGATTGTGATTGTATGATTGTGATTGTATGATTGTGATTGTATGACTGTGATTGTATGATTGTGATTGTATGATTGCGATTGTATGTTTGTGATTTCATGATTGTGATTGTATGATTGTATTTGGGAGATTGTATTTGGGAGATTGTAATTGTATGATTGCGATTGTATGATTGTGATTGTATGATTGCGATTGTATGATTGTGATTGTATGATTGTGATGTATGATTGTAATTGTATGATTACGATTGTATGATTTTGATTGTATGATTGTGTTTGTATGATTGTATTTGGGAGATTGTATTTGGGATATTGTAATTGTATGATTGCGATTGTATGATTGTGATTGCATAATTGTGATTGAATGATTGTGATTGTATGATTGTGATTGTATGATTGTGATTGTATGATTGAGATTGTATGATTGTGATTGTATGATTGTGATTGACTGATTGTGGTTGTGCGATTGAGATTGTACGATTGTGATTGTACGATTGTGATTGAATGATTGTGATTGTATGATTATGATTGTATGATTGTGATTGCATGATTGTGATTGTATGATTGTGATTGCATGATTTTGAATGTATGATTGTGATTGTATGATTGTGATTGTATGATTGTGATTGTATGATTGTGATCGTATGATTGTGATTGTATGATTGTGATTGGATGATTGTGATTGTATGATTGTGATTGTATGATTGTGATTGCATGATTATGATTGTATGATTGTGATTGTATGATTGCGATGGTATGATTGTGATTGTATGATTGCGATTGTATGATTGTATTTGGGAGATTGTAGTTGGGAGATTGTATTTGGGAGATTGTATTTGGGAGATTGTAATTGTATGATTGCGATTGTATGATTGTGATTGTATGATTGCGATTGTATGATGGTGATTGTATGATTATGATTGTATTTTTGTGATTGTAAGATTGTGATTGTATGATTGTGATTGTATGATTGTGATTGTATGATTGTGATTGTATGATTGTGATTGTAAGATTGCGATTGTATGAATGTGATTGTATGATTGTGATGGTATGATTGTGATTGTATGATTATGATTGTATTTTAGTAATTGTATGATTGTGATTGTATGATTGTGATTGTATGATTGTCATTGTATGACTGTGATTGTATGATTGTGATTGCATGATTGTGATTGTATGAATGCGATTGTATGATTGTGATTGTATGATTGTGATTGGATGATTGTGATTTTATGATTGTGAAAGTATGATTGTGATGGTATGATTGTGATTGTATGATTGCGATTGTATGATAGTGATTGTATGAGTGTGATTGTCTGATTGTGGCTGTGCGATTGTGATTGTACGATTGTGATTGTACGATTGTTATTGAATGATTGTGATTGTATGATTCTGATTGCATGATTGTGATTGTATGATTGTGATTGCATGATTTTGAATGTATGATTATGATTGTATGATTGTGATTGCATGATTGTGATTGTATGATTGTGATTGTATGATTGCGATTGTATGAATGCGATTGTATGATTGTGATTGCATAATTGTGATTGAATGATTGTGATTGTATGATTGTGATTGTATGATTGTGATTGTATGATTGTGATTGTATGATTGTGATTGTATGATTGTGATTGTATGATTGTGATTGTATGATTGTGATTGTCTGATTGTGGTTGTATGATTGAGATTGTATGATTGAGATTGTATGATTGTGATTGTATGATTGCGATTGTATGATTGTGATTGTATGATTGCGATTGTATGATTGTGATTATATGATTGTGATTGTATGATTGTGATTGTATGATTGTGATTGTATGATTGTGATTTTATGATTGTGATTGTATGATTGTGATTGTATGATTGCGATTGTATGAATGCGATTGTATGATTGTGATTGCATAATTGTGATTGTATGATTGTGATTGTATGATTGTGATTGTCTGATTGTGGTTGTATGATTGTGATTGTATGATTGTGATTGTATGATTGTGATTGTATGATTGTGATTGTATGATTGTATTTGGGAGATTTTATTTGGGATATGGTAATTGTATGATTGCGATTGTATGATTGTGATTGTATGGTTGCGATTGTATGATTGTGATTGTATGATTGTGATGTATGATTGTAATTGTATGATTATGATTGTATGATTGTGATTGTATGATTGTGATGGTATGATTGTGATTGTATGATTGCGATAGTATGATTGTGATTGTATGATTGTGATTGTATGATTGTAATTGCATGATTATGATTGTATGATTGTGATTGTATGATTGTGATTGTATGATTGTGATTGTATGATTATGATTGTATTTTTGTGATTGTATGATTGTGATTGTATGATTGTGATTGTATGATTGTGATTGTATGATTGTGATTGTATGATTGTGATTGTATGATTGTGATTGTATGACTGTGATTGTATGATTGTGATTGTATGATTGCGATTGTATGTTTGTGATTTCATGATTGTGATTGTATGATTGTATTTGGGAGATTGTATTTGGGAGATTGTAATTGTATGATTGCGATTGTATGATTGTGATTGTATGATTGCGATTGTATGATTGTGATTGTATGATTGTGATGTATGATTGTAATTGTATGATTACGATTGTATGATTTTGATTGTATGATTGTGTTTGTATGATTGTATTTGGGAGATTGTATTTGGGATATTGTAATTGTATGATTGCGATTGTATGATTGTGATTGCATAATTGTGATTGAATGATTGTGATTGTATGATTGTGATTGTATGATTGTGATTGTATGATTGAGATTGTATGATTGTGATTGTATGATTGTGATTGACTGATTGTGGTTGTGCGATTGAGATTGTACGATTGTGATTGTACGATTGTGATTGAATGATTGTGATTGTATGATTATGATTGTATGATTGTGATTGCATGATTGTGATTGTATGATTGTGATTGCATGATTTTGAATGTATGATTGTGATTGTATGATTGTGATTGTATGATTGTGATTGTATGATTGTGATCGTATGATTGTGATTGTATGATTGTGATTGGATGATTGTGATTGTATGATTGTGATTGTATGATTGTGATTGCATGATTATGATTGTATGATTGTGATTGTATGATTGCGATGGTATGATTGTGATTGTATGATTGCGATTGTATGATTGTATTTGGGAGATTGTAGTTGGGAGATTGTATTTGGGAGATTGTATTTGGGAGATTGTAATTGTATGATTGCGATTGTATGATTGTGATTGTATGATTGCGATTGTATGATGGTGATTGTATGATTATGATTGTATTTTTGTGATTGTAAGATTGTGATTGTATGATTGTGATTGTATGATTGTGATTGTATGATTGTGATTGTATGATTGCGATTGTATGAATGCGATTGTATGATTGTGATTGCATAATTGTGATTGTATGATTGTGATTGTATGATTGTGATTGTCTGATTGCGATTGTATGATTGTGATTGTATGATTGTGATTGTATGATTGTGATTGTATGACTGTGATTGTATGATTGCGATTGTATGAATGCGATTGTATGATTGTGATTGCATAATTGTGATTGTATGATTGTGATTGTATGATTGTGATTGTCTGATTGTGGTTGTATGATTGTGGTTGTATGATTGTGATTGTATGATTGTGATTGCATGATTGTGATTGTATGATTGTATTTGCGATATTGTATTTGGGATATTGTAATTGTATGATTGCGATTGTATGATTGTAATTGTATGATTATGATTGTATGATTGTGATTGTATGATTGTGATGGTATGATTGTGATTGTATGATTGCGATAGTATGATTGTGATTGTATGATTGTGATTGTAAGATTGCGATTGTATGAATGTGATTGTATGATTGTGATGGTATGATTGTGATTGTATGATTATGATTGTATTTTTGTAATTGTATGATTGTGATTGTATGATTGTGATTGTATGATTGTGATTGTATGACTGTGATTGTATGATTGTGATTGTATGATTGCGATTGTATGAATGCGATTGTATGATTGTGATTGTATGATTGTGATTGTATGATTGCGATTGTATGAATGCGATTGTATGATTGTGATTGCATAATTGTGATTGAATGATTGTGATTGTATGATTGTGATTGTATGATTGTGATTGTATGATTGTGATTGTATGATTGTGATTGTCTGATTGTGGTTGTATGATTGAGATTGTATGATTGAGATTTTATGATTGTGATTGTATGATTGCGATTCTATGATTGTGATTGTATGATTGTGATTGTATGATTGTGATTGTATGATTGTGATTGTATGATTGTGATTGTATGATTGTGATTGTATGATTGTGATTGTATGATTGTGATTGTATGATTGTGATTGTATGATTGTGATTGTATGATTGTGATTGTATGATTGTGATTGTATGATTGTGATTGTATGATTGTGAACGTATGATTGTGATTGTATGATTATGATTGTATGATTGTGATTGTATGATTGTGATTGTATGATTGTATTTGGGAGATTGTAATTGTGTGATTGCGATTGTATGATTGTGATTGTATGATTGGGATTGTATGATTGCGATTGTATGATTGTGATGTATGATTGTATGATTGTGATTGTATGATTGTGATTGTATGATTGTGATGTATGATTGTAATTGTGTGATTATGATTGTATGATTGTGATTGTATGATTGTGATTGTATGATTGTGATTGTATGATTGTGATTGTATGATTGTGATTGTATGATTGTGATTGTATGATTATGATTGTATGATTGTGATTGTATGATTGAGATTGTATGATTGTGATTGTATGATTGTGATTGTATGACTGTGATTGCATGATTGTGATTGTATGATTGCGATTGTATGTTTGTGATTTCATGATTGTGATTGTATGATTGTATTTGGGAGATTGTATTTGGGAGATTGTAATTGTATGATTGCGATTGTATGATTGTGATTGTATGATTGCGATTGTATGATTGTGATTGTATGATTGTGATGTATGATTGTAATTGTATGATTACGATTGTATGATTGTGATTGTATGATTGTGATTGTATGATTGTATTTGGGAGATCGTATTTGGGATATTGTAATTGTATGATTGCGATTGTATGATTGTGATTGCATGATTGTGATTGTATGATTGTATTTGGGAGATTGTATTTGGGATATTGTAATTGTATGATTGCGATTGTATGATTGTGATTGTATGAGTGTGATGTATGATTGTAATTGTATGATTATGATTGTATGATTGTGATTGGATGATTGTGATTGTATGATTGTGATTGTATGATTGTGATTGCATGATTATGATTGTATGATTGTGATTGTATGATTGTGATAGTATGATTGTGATTGTATGATTGCGATTGTATGATTGTATTTGGGAGATTGTAGTTGGGAGATTGTATTTGGGAGATTGTATTTGGGAGATTGTAATTGTATGATTGCGATTGTATGATTGTGATTGTATGATTGCGATTGTATGATGGTGATTGTATGATTATGATTGTATTTTTGTGATTGTAAGATGTGATTGTATGATTGTGATTGTATGATTGTGATTGTATGATTGCGATTGTATGAATGCGATTGTATGATTGTGATTGCATAATTGTGATTGTATGATTGTGATTGTATGATTGTGATTGTCTGATTGTGGTTGTATGATTGTGATTGTATGATTGTGATTGTATGATTGTGATTGCATGATTGTGATTGTATGATTGTATTTGCGAGATTGTATTTGGTATATTGTAATTGTATGATTGCGATTGTATGATTGTAATTGTATGATTATGATTGTATGATTGTTATTGTATGATTGTGATGGTAAGATTGTGATTGTATGATTGCGGTAGTATGATTGTGATTGTATGATTGTGATTGTATGATTGCGATTGTATGATTGTGATTGTATGATTGTGATTGTATGATTGTGATTGTATGATTGTATTTGGGAGATTGTATTTGGGATATTGTAATTGTATGATTGCGATTGTATGATTGTGATTGTATGATTGCGATTGTATGATTGTGATTGTATGATTGTGATGTATGATTGTTATTGTATGATTATGATTGTATGATTGTGATTGTATGATTGTGATGGTATGATTGTGATTGTATGATTGCGATAGTATGATTGTGATTGTATGATTGTGATTGTATGATTGTAATTGCATGATTATGATTGTATGATTGTGATTGTATGATTGCGATTGTATGATTGTGATTGTATGATTATGATTGTATTTTTGTGATTGTATGATTGTGATTGTATGATTGTGATTGTATGATTGTGATTGTATGACTGTGATTGTATGATTGTGATTGTATGATTGCGATTGTATGTTTGTGATTTTATGATTGTGATTGTATGATTGTGATTGTATGATTGTATTTGGGAGATTGTATTTGGGAGATTGTAATTGTATGATTGCGATTGTATGATTGTGATTGTATGATTGCGATTGTATGATTGTGATTGTATGATTGTGATGTATGATTGTAATTGTATGATTACGATTGTATGATTGTGATTGTATGATTGTGATTGTATGATTGTATTTGGGAGATTGTATTTGGGATATTGTAATTGTATGATTGCGATTGTATGATTGTGATTGTATGATTGTGATTGCATGATTGTGATTGTATGATTGTATTTGGGAGATTGTATTTGGGATATTGTAATTGTATGATTGCGATTGTATGATTGTGATTGTATGAGTGTGATGTATGATTGTAATTGTATGATTATGATTGTATGATTGTGATTGTATGATTGAGATTGTATGATTGTGATTGTATGATTGTGATTGACTGATTGTGGTTGTGCGATTGTGATTGTACGATTGTGATTGTACGATTGTGATTGTAGGATTGTGATTGTATGATTATGATTGTATGATTGTGATTGCATGATTGTGATTGTATGATTGTGATTGCATGATTTTGAATGTATCATTGTGATTGTATGATTGTGATTGTATGATTGTGATTGTATGATTGTGATTGTATGATTGTGATTGTATGATTGTGATTGTATGATTGTGATTGTCTGATTGTGATTGTATGATTGTGATTGTATGATTGTGATTGTATGATTGTGAAAGTATGATTGTGATTGTATGATTGTGATTGTATGATTGTGATTGTATGATTGTGATTGTATGATTGTGATTGTATGATTGTGATTGTATGAGTGTGATTGTGTGATTGTGGTTGTGCGATTGAGATTGTACGATTGTGATTGTACGATTGTGATTGAATGATTGTGATTGTATGATTGTGATTGTATGATTGCGATTGTATGAATGCGATTGTATGATTGTGACTGCATAATTGTGATTGTATGATTGTGATTGTATGATTGTGATTGTCTGATTGTGGTTGTATGATTGTGATTGTATGATTGTGATTGTATGATTGTGATTGCATGATTGTGATTGTATGATTGTATTTGCGAGATTGTATTTGGGATATTGTAATTGTATGATTGCGATTGTATGATTGTAATTGTATGATTATGATTGTATGATTGTGATTGTATGATTGTGATGGTATGATTGTGATTGTATGATTGCGATAGTATGATTGTGATTGTATGATTGTGATTGTATGAATGTGATTGTATGATTGTGATGGTATGATTGTGATTGTATGATTATGATTGTATTTTAGTAATTGTATGATTGTGATTGTATGATTGTGATTGTATGATTGTGATTGTATGACTGTGATTGTATGATTGTGATGTATGATTGTAATTGTATGATTATGATTGTATGATTGTGATTGTATGATTGTGATGGTATGATTGTGATTGTATGATTGCGATAGTATGATTGCGATTGTATGATTGTGATTGTATGATTGCGATTGTATGATTGTGATTATATGATTGTGATTGTATGATTGTGATTGTATGATTGTGATTGCATGATTGTGATTGTATGATTGTGATTGCATGATTTTGAATGTATGATTGTGATTGTATGATTGTGATTGTATGATTGTGATTGTATGATTGTGATCGTATGATTGTGATTGTATGATTGTGATTGGATGATTGTGATTGTATGATTGTGATTGTATGATTGTGATTGCATGATTATGATTGTATGATTGTGATTGTATGATTGCGATGGTATGATTGTGATTGTATGATTGCGATTGTATGATTGTATTTGGGAGATTGTAGTTGGGAGATTGTATTTGGGAGATTGTATTTGGGAGATTGTAATTGTATGATTGCGATTGTATGATTGTGATTGTATGATTGCGATTGTATGATGGTGATTGTATGATTATGATTGTATTTTTGTGATTGTAAGATTGTGATTGTATGATTGTGATTGTATGATTGTGATTGTATGATTGTGATTGTATGATTGCGATTGTATGAATGCGATTGTATGATTGTGATTGCATAATTGTGATTGTATGATTGTGATTGTATGATTGTGATTGTCTGATTGCGATTGTATGATTGTGATTGTATGATTGTGATTGTATGATTGTGATTGTATGACTGTGATTGTATGATTGCGATTGTATGAATGCGATTGTATGATTGTGATTGCATAATTGTGATTGTATGATTGTGATTGTATGATTGTGATTGTCTGATTGTGGTTGTATGATTGTGGTTGTATGATTGTGATTGTATGATTGTGATTGCATGATTGTGATTGTATGATTGTATTTGCGATATTGTATTTGGGATATTGTAATTGTATGATTGCGATTGTATGATTGTAATTGTATGATTATGATTGTATGATTGTGATTGTATGATTGTGATGGTATGATTGTGATTGTATGATTGCGATAGTATGATTGTGATTGTATGATTGTGATTGTAAGATTGCGATTGTATGAATGTGATTGTATGATTGTGATGGTATGATTGTGATTGTATGATTATGATTGTATTTTTGTAATTGTATGATTGTGATTGTATGATTGTGATTGTATGATTGTGATTGTATGACTGTGATTGTATGATTGTGATTGTATGATTGCGATTGTATGAATGCGATTGTATGATTGTGATTGTATGATTGTGATTGTATGATTGCGATTGTATGAATGCGATTGTATGATTGTGATTGCATAATTGTGATTGAATGATTGTGATTGTATGATTGTGATTGTATGATTGTGATTGTATGATTGTGATTGTATGATTGTGATTGTCTGATTGTGGTTGTATGATTGAGATTGTATGATTGAGATTTTATGATTGTGATTGTATGATTGCGATTCTATGATTGTGATTGTATGATTGTGATTGTATGATTGTGATTGTATGATTGTGATTGTATGATTGTGATTGTATGATTGTGATTGTATGATTGTGATTGTATGATTGTGATTGTATGATTGTGATTGTATGATTGTGATTGTATGATTGTGATTGTATGATTGTGATTGTATGATTGTGATTGTATGATTGTGAACGTATGATTGTGATTGTATGATTATGATTGTATGATTGTGATTGTATGATTGTGATTGTATGATTGTATTTGGGAGATTGTAATTGTGTGATTGCGATTGTATGATTGTGATTGTATGATTGGGATTGTATGATTGCGATTGTATGATTGTGATGTATGATTGTATGATTGTGATTGTATGATTGTGATTGTATGATTGTGATGTATGATTGTAATTGTGTGATTATGATTGTATGATTGTGATTGTATGATTGTGATTGTATGATTGTGATTGTATGATTGTGATTGTATGATTGTGATTGTATGATTGTGATTGTATGATTATGATTGTATGATTGTGATTGTATGATTGAGATTGTATGATTGTGATTGTATGATTGTGATTGTATGACTGTGATTGCATGATTGTGATTGTATGATTGCGATTGTATGTTTGTGATTTCATGATTGTGATTGTATGATTGTATTTGGGAGATTGTATTTGGGAGATTGTAATTGTATGATTGCGATTGTATGATTGTGATTGTATGATTGCGATTGTATGATTGTGATTGTATGATTGTGATGTATGATTGTAATTGTATGATTACGATTGTATGATTGTGATTGTATGATTGTGATTGTATGATTGTATTTGGGAGATCGTATTTGGGATATTGTAATTGTATGATTGCGATTGTATGATTGTGATTGCATGATTGTGATTGTATGATTGTATTTGGGAGATTGTATTTGGGATATTGTAATTGTATGATTGCGATTGTATGATTGTGATTGTATGAGTGTGATGTATGATTGTAATTGTATGATTATGATTGTATGATTGTGATTGGATGATTGTGATTGTATGATTGTGATTGTATGATTGTGATTGCATGATTATGATTGTATGATTGTGATTGTATGATTGTGATAGTATGATTGTGATTGTATGATTGCGATTGTATGATTGTATTTGGGAGATTGTAGTTGGGAGATTGTATTTGGGAGATTGTATTTGGGAGATTGTAATTGTATGATTGCGATTGTATGATTGTGATTGTATGATTGCGATTGTATGATGGTGATTGTATGATTATGATTGTATTTTTGTGATTGTAAGATGTGATTGTATGATTGTGATTGTATGATTGTGATTGTATGATTGCGATTGTATGAATGCGATTGTATGATTGTGATTGCATAATTGTGATTGTATGATTGTGATTGTATGATTGTGATTGTCTGATTGTGGTTGTATGATTGTGATTGTATGATTGTGATTGTATGATTGTGATTGCATGATTGTGATTGTATGATTGTATTTGCGAGATTGTATTTGGTATATTGTAATTGTATGATTGCGATTGTATGATTGTAATTGTATGATTATGATTGTATGATTGTTATTGTATGATTGTGATGGTAAGATTGTGATTGTATGATTGCGGTAGTATGATTGTGATTGTATGATTGTGATTGTATGATTGCGATTGTATGATTGTGATTGTATGATTGTGATTGTATGATTGTGATTGTATGATTGTATTTGGGAGATTGTATTTGGGATATTGTAATTGTATGATTGCGATTGTATGATTGTGATTGTATGATTGCGATTGTATGATTGTGATTGTATGATTGTGATGTATGATTGTTATTGTATGATTATGATTGTATGATTGTGATTGTATGATTGTGATGGTATGATTGTGATTGTATGATTGCGATAGTATGATTGTGATTGTATGATTGTGATTGTATGATTGTAATTGCATGATTATGATTGTATGATTGTGATTGTATGATTGCGATTGTATGATTGTGATTGTATGATTATGATTGTATTTTTGTGATTGTATGATTGTGATTGTATGATTGTGATTGTATGATTGTGATTGTATGACTGTGATTGTATGATTGTGATTGTATGATTGCGATTGTATGTTTGTGATTTTATGATTGTGATTGTATGATTGTGATTGTATGATTGTATTTGGGAGATTGTATTTGGGAGATTGTAATTGTATGATTGCGATTGTATGATTGTGATTGTATGATTGCGATTGTATGATTGTGATTGTATGATTGTGATGTATGATTGTAATTGTATGATTACGATTGTATGATTGTGATTGTATGATTGTGATTGTATGATTGTATTTGGGAGATTGTATTTGGGATATTGTAATTGTATGATTGCGATTGTATGATTGTGATTGTATGATTGTGATTGCATGATTGTGATTGTATGATTGTATTTGGGAGATTGTATTTGGGATATTGTAATTGTATGATTGCGATTGTATGATTGTGATTGTATGAGTGTGATGTATGATTGTAATTGTATGATTATGATTGTATGATTGTGATTGTATGATTGAGATTGTATGATTGTGATTGTATGATTGTGATTGACTGATTGTGGTTGTGCGATTGTGATTGTACGATTGTGATTGTACGATTGTGATTGTAGGATTGTGATTGTATGATTATGATTGTATGATTGTGATTGCATGATTGTGATTGTATGATTGTGATTGCATGATTTTGAATGTATCATTGTGATTGTATGATTGTGATTGTATGATTGTGATTGTATGATTGTGATTGTATGATTGTGATTGTATGATTGTGATTGTATGATTGTGATTGTCTGATTGTGATTGTATGATTGTGATTGTATGATTGTGATTGTATGATTGTGAAAGTATGATTGTGATTGTATGATTGTGATTGTATGATTGTGATTGTATGATTGTGATTGTATGATTGTGATTGTATGATTGTGATTGTATGAGTGTGATTGTGTGATTGTGGTTGTGCGATTGAGATTGTACGATTGTGATTGTACGATTGTGATTGAATGATTGTGATTGTATGATTGTGATTGTATGATTGCGATTGTATGAATGCGATTGTATGATTGTGACTGCATAATTGTGATTGTATGATTGTGATTGTATGATTGTGATTGTCTGATTGTGGTTGTATGATTGTGATTGTATGATTGTGATTGTATGATTGTGATTGCATGATTGTGATTGTATGATTGTATTTGCGAGATTGTATTTGGGATATTGTAATTGTATGATTGCGATTGTATGATTGTAATTGTATGATTATGATTGTATGATTGTGATTGTATGATTGTGATGGTATGATTGTGATTGTATGATTGCGATAGTATGATTGTGATTGTATGATTGTGATTGTATGAATGTGATTGTATGATTGTGATGGTATGATTGTGATTGTATGATTATGATTGTATTTTAGTAATTGTATGATTGTGATTGTATGATTGTGATTGTATGATTGTGATTGTATGACTGTGATTGTATGATTGTGATTGCATGATTGTGATTGTATGAATGCGATTGTATGATTGTGATTGTATGATTGTGATTGGATG
The DNA here is from genome assembly GCF_050947335.1 of Megachile rotundata. Taxonomy (NCBI): domain Eukaryota; kingdom Metazoa; phylum Arthropoda; class Insecta; order Hymenoptera; family Megachilidae; genus Megachile; species Megachile rotundata. The sequence goes on along the minus strand of NW_027473500.1, from coordinate 106,745 downwards.
ATTGTGATTTTATGATTGTGAAAGTATGATTGTGATGGTATGATTGTGATTGTATGATTGCGATTGTATGATAGTGATTGTATGAGTGTGATTGTCTGATTGTGGCTGTGCGATTGTGATTGTACGATTGTGATTGTACGATTGTTATTGAATGATTGTGGTTGTATGATTCTGATTGCATGATTGTGATTGTATGATTGTGATTGCATGATTTTGAATGTATGATTATGATTGTATGATTGTGATTGCATGATTGTGATTGTATGATTGTGATTGTATGATTGCGATTGTATGAATGCGATTGTATGATTGTGATTGCATAATTGTGATTGAATGATTGTGATTGTATGATTGTGATTGTATGATTGTGATTGTATGATTGTGATTGTATGATTGTGATTGTATGATTGTGATTGTATGATTGTGATTGTCTGATTGTGGTTGTATGATTGAGATTGTATGATTGAGATTGTATGATTGTGATTGTATGATTGCGATTGTATGATTGTGATTGTATGATTGCGATTGTATGATTGTGATTATATGATTGTGATTGTATGATTGTGATTGTATGATTGTGATTGTATGATTGTGATTTTATGATTGTGATTGTATGATTGTGATTGTATGATTGCGATTGTATGAATGCGATTGTATGATTGTGATTGCATAATTGTGATTGTATGATTGTGATTGTATGATTGTGATTGTCTGATTGTGGTTGTATGATTGTGATTGTATGATTGTGATTGTATGATTGTGATTGTATGATTGTGATTGTATGATTGTATTTGGGAGATTTTATTTGGGATATGGTAATTGTATGATTGCGATTGTATGATTGTGATTGTATGGTTGCGATTGTATGATTGTGATTGTATGATTGTGATGTATGATTGTAATTGTATGATTATGATTGTATGATTGTGATTGTATGATTGTGATGGTATGATTGTGATTGTATGATTGCGATAGTATGATTGTGATTGTATGATTGTGATTGTATGATTGTAATTGCATGATTATGATTGTATGATTGTGATTGTATGATTGTGATTGTATGATTGTGATTGTATGACTATGATTGTATTTTTGTGATTGTATGATTGTGATTGTATGATTGTGATTGTATGATTGTGATTGTATGATTGTGATTGTATGATTGTGATTGTATGATTGTGATTGTATGACTGTGATTGTATGATTGTGATTGTATGATTGCGATTGTATGTTTGTGATTTCATGATTGTGATTGTATGATTGTATTTGGGAGATTGTATTTGGGAGATTGTAATTGTATGATTGCGATTGTATGATTGTGATTGTATGATTGCGATTGTATGATTGTGATTGTATGATTGTGATGTATGATTGTAATTGTATGATTACGATTGTATGATTGTGATTGTATGATTGTGTTTGTATGATTGTATTTGGGAGATTGTATTTGGGATATTGTAATTGTATGATTGCGATTGTATGATTGTGATTGCATAATTGTGATTGAATGATTGTGATTGTATGATTGTGATTGTATGATTGTGATTGTATGATTGAGATTGTATGATTGTGATTGTATGATTGTGATTGACTGATTGTGGTTGTGCGATTGAGATTGTACGATTGTGATTGTACGATTGTGATTGAATGATTGTGATTGTATGATTATGATTGTATGATTGTGATTGCATGATTGTGATTGTATGATTGTGATTGCATGATTTTGAATGTATGATTGTGATTGTATGATTGTGATTGTATGATTGTGATTGTATGATTGTGATCGTATGATTGTGATTGTATGATTGTGATTGGATGATTGTGATTGTATGATTGTGATTGTATGATTGTGATTGCATGATTATGATTGTATGATTGTGATTGTATGATTGCGATGGTATGATTGTGATTGTATGATTGCGATTGTATGATTGTATTTGGGAGATTGTAGTTGGGAGATTGTATTTGGGAGATTGTATTTGGGAGATTGTAATTGTATGATTGCGATTGTATGATTGTGATTGTATGATTGCGATTGTATGATGGTGATTGTATGATTATGATTGTATTTTTGTGATTGTAAGATTGTGATTGTATGATTGTGATTGTATGATTGTGATTGTATGATTGTGATTGTATGATTGCGATTGTATGAATGCGATTGTATGATTGTGATTGCATAATTGTGATTGTATGATTGTGATTGTATGATTGTGATTGTCTGATTGTGGTTGTATGATTGTGATTGTATGATTGTGATTGTATGATTGTGATTGCATGATTGTGATTGTATGATTGTATTTGCGAGATTGTATTTGGTATATTGTAATTGTATGATTGCGATTGTATGATTGTAATTGTATGATTATGATTGTATGATTGTGATTGTATGATTGTGATGGTAAGATTGTGATTGTATGATTGCGGTAGTATGATTGTGATTGTATGATTGTGATTGTATGATTGCGATTGTATGATTGTGATTGTATGATTGTGATTGTATGATTGTGACTGTATGATTGTGATTGTATGATTGTGATTGTATGATTGTATTTGGGAGATTGTATTTGGGATATTGTAATTGTATGATTGCGATTGTATGATTGTGATTGTATGATTGCGATTGTATGATTGTGATTGTATGATTGTGATTTATGATTGTTATTGTATGATTATGATTGTATGATTGTGATTGTATGATTGTGATGGTATGATTGTGATTGTATGATTGCGATAGTATGATTGTGATTGTATGATTGTGATTGTATGATTGTAATTGCATGATTATGATTGTATGATTGTGATTGTATGATTGCGATTGTATGATTGTGATTGTATGATTATGATTTTTATGATTGTGATTGTATGATTGTGATTGTATGATTGTGATGGTATGATTGTGATTGTATGATTGCGATAGTATGATTGTGATTGTATGATTGTGATTGTATGATTGCGATTGTATGTTTGTGATTTTATGATTGTGATTGTATGATTGTGATTGTATGATTGCGATTGTATGTTTGTGATTTTATGATTGTGATTGTATGATTGTGATTGTATGATTGTATTTGGGAGATTGTATTTGGGAGATTGTAATTGTATGATTGCTATTGTATGATTGTGATTGTATGATTGCGATTGTATGATTGTGATTGTATGATTGTGATTGACTGATTGTGGTTGTGCGATTGTGATTGTACGATTGTGATTGTACGATTGTGATTGTAGGATTGTGATTGTATGATTATGATTGTATGATTGTAATTGTATGATTACGATTGTATGATTGTGATTGTATGATTGTGATTGTATGATTGTATTTGGGAGATTGTATTTGGGATATTGTAATTGTATGATTGCGATTGTATGATTGTGATTGTATGATTGTGATTGCATGATTGTGATTGTATGATTGTATTTGGGAGATTGTATTTGGGATATTGTAATTGTATGATTGCGATTGTATGATTGTGATTGTATGAGTGTGATGTATGATTGTAATTGTATGATTATGATTGTATGATTGTGATTGTATGATTGAGATTGTATGATTGTGATTGTATGATTGTGATTGACTGATTGTGGTTGTGCGATTGTGATTGTACGATTGTGATTGTACGATTGTGATTGTAGGATTGTGATTGTATGATTATGATTGTATGATTGTGATTGCATGATTGTGATTGTATGATTGTGATTGCATGATTTTGAATGTATCATTGTGATTGTATGATTGTGATTGTATGATTGTGATTGTATGATTGTGATTGTATGATTGTGATTGTATGATTGTGATTGTATGATTGTGATTGTATGATTGTGATTGTATGATTGTGATTGTCTGATTGTGATTGTATGATTGTGATTGTATGATTGTGATTGTATGATTGTGATGGTATGATTGTGATTGTATGATTGTGATTGTATGATTGTGATTGTATGATTGTGATTGTATGATTGTGATTGTATGAGTGTGATTGTGTGATTGTGGTCGTGCGATTGAGATTGTACGATTGTGATTGAATGATTGTGATTGTATGATTGTGATTGTATGATTGCGAATGTATGAATGCGATTGTATGATTGTGACTGCATAATTGTGATTGTATGATTGTGATTGTATGATTGTGATTGTCTGATTGTGGTTGTATGATTGTGATTGTATGATTGTGATTGTATGATTGTGATTGCATGATTGTGATTGTATGATTGTATTTGCGAGATTGTATTTGGGATATTGTAATTGTATGATTGCGATTGTATGATTGTAATTGTATGATTATGATTGTATGATTGTGATTGTATGATTGTGATTGTATGATTGTGATGGTATGATTGTGATTGTATGATTGCGATAGTATGATTGTGATTGTATGATTGTGATTGTAAGATTGCGATTGTATGAATGTGATTGTATGATTGTGATGGTATGATTGTGATTGTATGATTATGATTGTATTTTTGTAATTGTATGATTGTGATTGTATGATTGTGATTGTATGATTGTGATTGTATGATTGTGATTGTATGACTGTGATTGTATGATTGTGATTGTATGATTGTGATTGTATGAGTGTGATTGTCTGATTGTGGTTGTGCGATTGTGATTGTACGATTGTGATTGTACGATTGTTATTGAATGATTGTGATTGTATGATTCTGATTGTATGATTGTGATTGCATGATTGTGATTGTATGATTGTGATTGCATGATTGTGATTGTATGATTGTGATTGCATGATTTTGTATGTATGATTGTGATTGTATGATTGTGAAAGTATGATTGTGATGGTATGATTGTGATTGTATGATTGTGATTGTATGATTGTGATTGTATGAGTGTGATTGTCTGATTGTGGCTGTGCGATTGCGATTGTACGATTGTGATTGTACGATTGTTATTGAATGATTGTGATTGTATGATTCTGATTGTATGATTGTGATTGCATGATTGTGATTGTATGATTGTGATTGTATGATTGTGATTGTATGATTGTGAACGTATGATTGTGATTGTATGATTATGATTGTATGATTGTGATTGTATGATTGTGATTGTATGATTGTGATTGTATGATTGTGATGTATGATTGTAATTGTATGATTATGATTGTATGATTGTGATTGTATGATTGAGATTGTATGATTGAGATTGTATGATTGTGATTGTATGCTTGCGATTGTATGAATGTGATTGTATGATTGTGATTGTATGACTGTGATTGTATGATTGTGATTGTCTGATTGTGATTGTATGTTTGTATAAGTATGATTGTGATGGTATGATCGTTATTGTATGATTGTGATTGTATGATTGTGATTGTATGATTGTGATTGTATGATTGCGATTGTATGATTGTGATTGTATGATTGCGATTGTATGAATGCGATTGTATGATTGTGATTGTATGATTGTGATTGTATGATTGTGATTGTATGATTGTGATTGTATGATTGTATTTGGGAGATTGTATTTGGGATATTGTAATTGTATGATTGCGATTGTATGATTGTGATTGTATGGTTGCGATTGTATGATTGTGATTGTATGATTGTGATGTATGATTGTAATTGTATGATTATGATTGTATGATTGTGATTGTATGATTGTGATGGTATGATTGTGATTGTATGATTGCGATAGTATGATTGTGATTGTATGATTGTGATTGTATGATTGTAATTGCATGATTATGATTGTATGTTTGTGATTGTATGATTGCGATTGTATGATTGTGATTGTATGATTATGATTGTATTTTTGTGATTGTATGATTGTGATTGTATGATTGCGATTGTATGAATGCGATTGTATGATTGTGATTGTATGATTGCGATTGTATGATTGTGATTGTATGATTGCGATTGTATGATTGTGATTGTATGATTGTGATGTATGATTGTAATTGTATGATTACGATTGTATGATTGTGATTGTATGATTGTGATTGTATGATTGTATTTGGGAGATTGTATTTGGGATATTGTAATTGTATGATTGCGATTGTATGATTGTGATTGTATGATTGTGATTGCATGATTGTGATTGTATGATTGTATTTGGGAGATTGTATTTGGGATATTGTAATTGTATGATTGCGATTGTATGATTGTGATTGTATGAGTGTGATGTATGATTGTAATTGTATGATTATGATTGTATGATTGTGATTGTATGATTGAGATTGTATGATTGTGATTGTATGATTGTGATTGACTGATTGTGGTTGTGCGATTGTGATTGTACGATTGTGATTGTACGATTGTGATTGTAGGATTGTGATTGTATGATTATGATTGTATGATTGTGATTGTATGATTGTGATGTATGATTGTAATTGTATGATTATGATTGTATGATTGTGATTGTATGATTGAGATTGTATGATTGTGATTGTATGCTTGCGATTGTATGGTTGTGATTGTATGATTGTATTTGGGAGATTGTATTTGGGATATTGTAATTGTATGATTGCGATTGTATGATTGTGATTGTATGATTGTGATGTATGATTCTAATTGTATGATTATGATTGTATGATTGTGATGGTATGATTGAGATTGTATGATTGTGATTGTATGCTTGCGATTGTATGATTGTGATTGTATGATTGTGATTCTTTGATTGTGATTGTATGATTGTGATTGTATGATTGTGATTGTATGATTGTGATTGTATGATTGTGATTGTATGATTGTGATTGTATGATTGTGATTGTATGATTGTGACTGTATGATTGTGATTGTATGATTGTGATTGTATGATTGTGATTGTATGATTGTGATTGTATGATTGTGATTGTATGATTGTGATTGTTTGATTGTATTTGGGAGATTGTATTTGGGAGATTGTATTTGGGAGATTGTAATTGTATGATTGCGATTGTATGATTGTGATTGTATGATTGCGATTATATGATTGTGATTGTATGATTGTGATTGTATGATTGTGATTGTATGATTGTATTTGGGAGATTGTAGTTGGGAGATTGTATTTGGGAGATTGTATTTGGGAGATTGTAATTGTATGATTGCGGTTGTATGATTGTGATTGTATGACTGCGATTGTATGATTGTGATTGTATGATTGTGATGTATGATTGTAATTGTATGATTATGATTGTATGATTGTGATTGTATGATTGTGATGGTATGATTGTGATTGTATGACTGTGATTGTATGATTGTAATTGTATGATTATGATTGTATGATTGTGATTGTATGATTGTGATGGTATGATTGTGATTGTATGACTGTGGTTGTATGATTGTGATTGTATGATTGTGATTGTATGATTGTGAAAGTATGATTGTGATGGTATGATTGTGATTGTATGATTGTGATTGTATGATTGTGATTGTGTGAGTGTGATTGTCTGATTGTGGCTGTGCGATTGTAATTGTACGATTGTGATTGTACGATTGTTATTGAATGATTGTGATTGTATGATTCTGATTGTATGATTGTGATTGCATGATTGTGATTGTATGATTGTGATTGTATGATTGTGATGTATGATTCTAATTGTATGATTATGATTGTATGATTGTGATGGTATGATTGAGATTGTATGATTGTGATTGTATGCTTGCGATTGTATGATTGTGATTGTATGATTGCGATTCTTTGATTGTGATTGTATGATTGTGATTGTATGATTGTGATTGTATGATTGTGATTGTATGATTGTGATTGTATGATTGTGATTGTATGATTGTGATTGTATGATTGTGATTGTATGATTGTGATTGTATGATTGTGATTGTATGATTGTGATTGTTTGATTGTATTTGGGAGATTGTATTTGGGAGATTGTATTTGGGAGATTGTAATTGTATGATTGCGATTGTATGATTGTGATTGTATGATTGCGATTATATGATTGTGATTGTATGATTGTGATTGTATGATTGTGATTGTATGATTGTATTTGGGAGATTGTAGTTGGGAGATTGTATTTGGGAGATTGTATTTGGGAGATTGTAATTGTATGATTGCGGTTGTATGATTGTGATTGTATGATTGCGATTGTATGATTGTGATTGTATGATTGTGATGTATGATTGTAATAATATGATTATGATTGTATGATTGTGATTGTATGATTGTGATGGTATGATTGTGATTGTATGATTGCGATTGTATGATTGTATTTGGGAGATTGTAGTTGGGAGATTGTATTTGGGAGATTGTAATTGTATGATTGCGATTGTATGATTGTGATTGTATGATTGCGATTATATGATTGTGATTGTATGATTATGATTGTATGATTGTGATTGTATGATTGTGATTGTATGATTGTGATTGTATGATTGTGATTGTATGATTGTGATTGTATGATTGCGATTGTATGAATGCGATTGTATGATTGTGATTGCATAATTGTGATTGTATGATTGTGATTGTATGATTGTGATTGTCTGATTGTGGTTATATGATTGTGATTGTATGATTGTGATTGTATGATTGTGATTGTATGATTGTGAGTGTATGATTGTGATGGTATGATTGTGATTGTATGACTGTGGTTGTATGATTGTGATTGTATGATTGTGATTGTATGATTGTGATTGCCTGATTGTGGTTGTGCGATTGTGATTGTACGATTGTGAATGTACGATTGTGATTGTATGATTGTGATTGTATGAATATGATTGTATGATTGTGATTGCATGATTGTGATTGTATGATTGCGATTGCATGATTTTGAATGTATGATTGTGATTGTATGATTGTGATTGTATGATTGTGATCATATGATTGTGATTGTATGATTGTGATTGTATGATTGCGATTGTATGATTGTAATTGTATGTTTATGATTGTATGATTGTGATTGTATGATTGTGATGGTATGATTGTGATTGTATGATTGCGATAGTATGATTGTGATTGTATGATTGTGATTGTATGATTGCGATTGTATGAATGTGATTGTATGTTTGTGATGGTATGATTGTGATTGTTTGATTGTGATTGTACGATTGTGATAGTATGATTGTATTTGGGAGATTGTATTTGGGATATTGTAATCGTATGATTGCGATTGTATGATTGTGATTGTATGATTGTGATGTATGATTGTAATTGTATGATTATGATTGTTTGATTGTGATTGTATGATTGAGATTGTATGATTGTGATTGTATGCTTGCGATTGTATGAATACGATTGTATGATTGTGATTGTATGATTGTGATTGTATGATTGTAATTGCATGATTATGATTGTATGATTGTGATTGTATGATTGCGATTGTATGATTGTGATTGTATGATTATGATTGTATTTTTGTGATTGTATGATTGTGATTGTATGATTGTGATTGTATGATTGTGATTGTATGACTGTGATTGTATGATTGTGATTGTATGATTGCGATTGTATGAATGCGATTGTATGATTGTGATTGTATGATTGTGATTGTATGATTGTGATTGTACGATTGTGATAGTATGATTGTATTTGGGAGATTGTATTTGGCATATTGTAATTGTATGATTGCGATTGTATGATTGTGATTGTATGATTGTGATGTATGATTGTAATTGTATGATTATGATTGTTTGATTGTGATTGTATGATTGAGATTGTATGATTGTGATTGTATGCTTGCGATTGTATGAATGTGATTGTATGATTGTGATTGTATGATTGTGATTGTCTGATTGTGGTTGTATGATTGTGATTGTATGATTGAGATTGTATGATTGTGATTGTATGATTGCGATTGTATGACTGCGATTGTATGATTGCGATTGTATGATTGTGATTGTATGATTGTGATTGTATGATTGTGATTGTATGATTGTGATTGTATGAATGCGATTGTATGATTGTGATTGCATAATTGTGATTGTATGATTGTGATTGTATGATTGTGATTGTCTGATTGTGGTTGTATGATTGTGATTGTATGATTGTGATTGTATGATTGTGATTGTATGATTGTGATTGCATAATTGTGATTGTATGATTGTGATTGTATGATTGTGATTGTATGATTGTGATTGTCTGATTGTGGTTGTATGATTGTGATTGTATGATTGAGATTGTATGATTGTGATTGTATGATTGTGATTGTATGACTGTGATTGTATGATTGTGATTGTATGATTGTGATTGTATGATTGTGAAAGTATGATTGTGACGGTATGATTGTGATGGTATGATTGTGATTGTATGATTGTGATTGTATGAGTGTGATTGTCTGATTGTGGCTGTGCGATTGTGATTGTACGATTGTGATTGTACGATTGTTATTGAATGATTGTGATTGTATGATTCTGATTGTATGATTGTGATTGCATGATTGTGATTGTATGATTGTGATTGCATGATTTTGAATGTATGATTGTGAATGTATGATTGTGATTGCATGATTGTGATTGTATGATTGTGATTGTATGATTGCGATTGTATGAATGCGATTGTATGATTGTGATTGCATAATTGTGATTGTATGATTGTGATTGTATTTTTGTGATTGTATGATTGTGATTGTATGATTGTGATTGTATGATTGTGATTGTATGATTGTGATTGTATGATTGCGATTGTATGAATGCGATTGTATGATTATGATTGCATAATTGTGATTGTATGATTGTGATTGTATGATTCTGATGGTATGATTGTGATTGTATGATTGTGATTGTATGATTGTAATTGCATGATTTTGAATGTATGATTGTGATTGTATGATTGTGATTGCATGATTGTGATTGTATGATTGTGATTGTATGATTGCGATTGTATGAATGCGATTGTATGATTGTGATTGCATAATTGTGATTGAATGATTGTGATTGTATGGTTGTGAAAGTATGATTGTGATTGTATGATTGTGATTGTATGATTGTGATTGTATGATTGTGATTGTATGAGTGTGATTGCCTGATTGTGGTTGTGCGATTGTGATTGTACGATTGTGAATGTACGATTGTGATTGTATGATTGTGATTGTATGAATATGATTGTATGATTGTGATTGCATGATTGTGATTGTATGATTGCGATTGCATGATTTTGAATGTATGATTGTGATTGTATGATTGTGATTGTATGATTGTGATCGTATGATTGTGATTGTATGATTGTGATTGTATGATTGCGATTGTATGATTGTAATTGTATGTTTATGATTGTATGATTGTGATTGTATGATTGTGATGGTATGATTGTGATTGTATGATTGCGATAGTATGATTGTGATTGTATGATTGTGATTGTATGATTGCGATTGTATGAATGTGATTGTATGATTGTGATGGTATGATTGTGATTGTTTGATTGTGATTGTACGATTGTGATAGTATGATTGTATTTGGGAGATTGTATTTGGGATATTGTAATCGTATGATTGCGATTGTATGATTGTGATTGTATGATTGTGATGTATGATTGTAATTGTATGATTATGATTGTTTGATTGTGATTGTATGATTGAGATTGTATGATTGTGATTGTATGCTTGCGATTGTATGAATACGATTGTATGATTGTGATTGTATGATTGTGATTGTATGATTGTAATTGCATGATTATGATTGTATGATTGTGATTGTATGATTGTGATTGTATGATTGTATTTGGGAAATTGTATTTGGGATATTGTAATTGTATGATTGCGATTGTATGATTGTGATTGTATGGTTGCGATTGTATGATTGTGATTGTATGATTGTGATATATGATTGTAATTGTATGATTATGATTGTATGATTGTGATTGTATGATTGTGATGGTATGATTGTGATTGTATGATTGCGATAGTATGATTGTGATTGTATGATTGTGATTGTATGATTGTATATGGGAGATTGTATTTGGGAGATTGTATTTGGGAGATTGTAATTGTATGATTGCGATTGTATGATTGTGATTGTATGATTGCGATTGTATGATTGTGATTGTATGATTGTGATGTATGATTGTAATTGTATGATTACGATTGTATGATTGTGATTGTATGATTGTGATTATATGATTGTATTTGGGAGATTGTATTTGGGATATTGTAATTGTATGATTGCGATTGTATGATTGTGATTGTATGATTGTGATTGCATGATTGTGATTGTATGATTGTATTTGGGAGATTGTATTTGGGATATTGTAATTGTATGATTGCGATTGTATGATTGTGATTGTATGAGTGTGATGTATGATTGTAATTGTATGATTATGATTGTATGATTGTGATTGTATGATTGAGATTGTATGATTGTGATTGTATGATTGTGATTGACTGATTGTGGTTGTGCGATTGTGATTGTACGATTGTGATTGTACGATTGTGATTGTAGGATTGTGATTGTATGATTATGATTGTATGATTGTGATTGTATGATTGTGATGTATGATTGTAATTGTATGATTATGATTGTATGATTGTGATTGTATGATTGAGATTGTATGATTGTGATTGTATGCTTGCGATTGTATGGTTGTGATTGTATGATTGTATTTGGGAGATTGTATTAGGGATATTGTAATTGTATGATTGCGATTGTATGATTGTGATTGTATGATTGTGATGTATGATTCTAATTGTATGATTATGATTGTATGATTGTGATGGTATGATTGAGATTGTATGATTGTGATTGTATGCTTGCGATTGTATGATTGTGATTGTATGATTGCGATTCTTTGATTGTGATTGTATGATTGTGATTGTATGATTGTGATTGTATGATTGTGATTGTATGATTGTGATTGTATGATTGTGATTGTATGATTGTGATTGTATGATTGTGATTGTATGATTGTGATTGTCTGATTGTGGTTATATGATTGTGATTGTATGATTGTGATTGTATGATTGTGATTGTATGATTGTGATTGTCTGATTGTGGTTATATGATTGTGATTGTATGATTGTGATTGTATGATTGTGATTGTATGATTGTGATTGTATGATTGTATTTGGAAGATTGTATTTGGGATATTGTAATTGTATGATTGCGATTGTATGATTGTGATTGTATGATTGTGATGTATGATTGTAATTGTTTGATTATGATTGTATGATTGTGATTGTATGATTGTGATTGTATGACTGTGATTGTATGATTGTAATTGTATGATTATGATTGTATGATTGTGAGTGTATGATTGTGATGGTATGATTGTGATTGTATGACTGTGGTTGTATGATTGTGATTGTATGATTGTGATTGTATGATTGTGATTGCCTGATTGTGGTTGTGCGATTGTGATTGTACGATTGTGAATGTACGATTGTGATTGTATGATTGTGATTGTATGAATATGATTGTATGATTGTGATTGCATGATTGTGATTGTATGATTGCGATTGCATGATTTTGAATGTATGATTGTGATTGTATGATTGTGCTCGTATGATTGTGATCGTATGATTGTGATTGTATGATTGTGATTGTATGATTGCGATTGTATGATTGTAATTGTATGTTTATGATTGTATGATTGTGATTGTATGATTGTGATGGTATGATTGTGATTGTATGATTGCGATAGTATGATTGTGATTGTATGATTGTGATTGTATGATTGCGATTGTATGAATGTGATTGTATGATTGTGATGGTATGATTGTGATTGTTTGATTGTGATTGTACGATTGTGATAGTATGATTGTATTTGGGAGATTGTATTTGGGATATTGTAATCGTATGATTGCGATTGTATGATTGTGATTGTATGATTGTGATGTATGATTGTAATTGTATGATTATGATTGTTTGATTGTGATTGTATGATTGAGATTGTATGATTGTGATTGTATGCTTGCGATTGTATGAATACGATTGTATGATTGTGATTGTATGATTGTGATTGTATGATTGTAATTGCATGATTATGATTGTATGATTGTGATTGTATGATTGCGATTGTATGATTGTGATTGTATATTTATGATTGTATTTTTGTGATTGTATGATTGTGATTGTATGATTGTGATTGTATGATTGTGATTGTATGACTGTGATTGTATGATTGTGATTGTATGATTGCGATTGTATGAATGCGATTGTATGATTGTGATTGTACGATTGTGATAGTATGATTGTATTTGGGAGATTGTATTTGGCATATTGTAATTGTCTGATTGCGATTGTATGATTGTGATTGTATGATTGTGATGTATGATTGTAATTGTATGATTATGATTGTTTGATTGTGATTGTATGATTGAGATTGTATGATTGTGATTGTATGCTTGCGATTGTATGAATGTGATTGTATGATTGTGATTGTATGATTGTGATTGTATGATTGAGATTGTATGATTGTGATTGTATGATTGCGATTGTATGACTGCGATTGTATGATTGCGATTGTATGATTGCGATTGTATGATTGTGATTGTATGATTGTGATTGTATGATTGTGATTGTATGATTGTGATTGTATGTATGCGATTGTATGATTGTGATTGCATAATTGTGATTGTATGATTGTGATTGTATGATTGTGATTGTCTGATTGTGGTTGTATGATTGAGATTGTATGATTGTGATTGTATGCTTGCGATTGTATGAATACGATTGTATGATTGTGATTGTATGATTGTGATTGTATGATTGTAATTGCATGATTATGATTGTATGATTGTGATTGTATGATTGCGATTGTATGATTGTGATTGTATATTTATGATTGTATTTTTGTGATTGTATGATTGTGATTGTATGATTGTGATTGTATGATTGTGATTGTATGACTGTGATTGTATGATTGTGATTGTATGATTGCGATTGTATGAATGCGATTGTATGATTGTGATTGTATGATTGTGATTGTATGATTGTGATTGTATGATTGTGATTGTACGATTGTGATAGTATGATTGTATTTGGGAGATTGTATTTGGCATATTGTAATTGTCTGATTGCGATTGTATGATTGTGATTGTATGATTGTGATGTATGATTGTAATTGTATGATTATGATTGTTTGATTGTGATTGTATGATTGAGATTGTATGATTGTGATTGTATGCTTGCGATTGTATGAATGTGATTGTATGATTGTGATTGTATGATTGTGATTGTCTGATTGTGGTTGTATGATTGTGATTGTATGATTGAGATTGTATGATTGTGATTGTATGATTGCGATTGTATGACTGCGATTGTATGATTGCGATTGTATGATTGCGATTGTATGATTGTGATTGTATGATTGTGATTGTATGATTGTGATTGTATGATTGTGATTGTATGTATGCGATTGTATGATTGTGATTGCATAATTGTGATTGTATGATTGTGATTGTATGATTGTGATTGTCTGATTGTGGTTGTATGATTGTGATTGTATGATTGTGATTGTATGATTGTGATTGTATGATTGTGATTGCATAATTGTGATTGTATGATTGTGATTGTATGATTGTGATTGTATGATTGTGATTGTATGATTGTGATTGTCTGATTGTGGTTGTATGATTGTGATTGTATGATTGAGATTGTATGATTGTGATTGTATGATTGCGATTGTATGACTGCGATTGTATGATTGCGATTGTATGATTGTGATTGTATGATTGTGATTGTATGATTGTGATTGTATGATTGTGATTGTATGATTGTGATTGTCTGATTGTGGTTGTATGATTGTGATTGTATGATTGAGATTGTATGATTGTGATTGTATGATTGCGATTGTATGACTGCGATTGTATGATTGTGATTGTATGATTGTGATTGTATGATTGTGATTGTATGATTGTATTTGGGAGATTGTAGTTGGGAGATTGTATTTGGGAGATTGTATTTGGGAGATTGTAATTGTATGATTGCGGTTGTATGATTGTGATTGTATGATTGCGATTGTATGATTGTGATTGTATGATTGTGATGTATGATTGTAATTGTATGATTATGATTGTATGATTGTGATTGTATGATTGTGATGGTATGATTGTGATTGTATGATTGCGATTGTATGATTGTATTTGGGAGATTGTAGTTGGGAGATTGTATTTGGGAGATTGTAATTGTATGATTGCGATTGTATGATTGTGATTGTATGATTGCGATTATATGATTGTGATTGTATGATTATGATTGTATTTTTGTGATTGTATGATTGTGATTGTATGATTGTGATTGTATGATTGTGATTGTATGATTGCGATTGTATGAATGCGATTGTATGATTGTGATTGCATAATTGTGATTGTATGATTGTGATTGTATGATTGTGATTGTCTGATTGTGGTTATATGATTGTGATTGTATGATTGTGATTGTATGATTGTGATTGTATGATTGTATTTGGGAGATTGTATTTGGGATATTGTAATTGTATGATTGCGATTGTATGATTGTGATTGTATGATTGTGATGTATGATTGTAATTGTTTGATTATGATTGTATGATTGTGATTGTATGATTGTGATTGTATGACTGTGATTGTATGATTGTAATTGTATGATTATGATTGTATGATTGTGAGTGTATGATTGTGATGGTATGATTGTGATTGTATGACTGTGGTTGTATGATTGTGATTGTATGATTGTGATTGTATGATTGTGATTGCCTGATTGTGGTTGTGCGATTGTGATTGTACGATTGTGAATGCACGATTGTGATTGTATGATTGTGATTGTATGAATATGATTGTATGATTGTGATTGCATGATTGTGATTGTATGATTGCGATTGCATGATTTTGAATGTATGATTGTGATTGTATGATTGTGATTGTATGATTGTGATTGTATGATTGTGATTGTATGATTGTGATTGTATGATTGTGATTGTTTGATTGTATTTGGGAGATTGTATTTGGGAGATTGTATTTGGGAGATTGTAATTGTATGATTGCGATTGTATGATTGTGATTGTATGATTGCGATTATATGATTGTGATTGTATGATTGTGATTGTATGATTGTGATTGTATGATTGTATTTGGGAGATTGTAGTTGGGAGATTGTATTTGGGAGATTGTATTTGGGAGATTGTAATTGTATGATTGCGGTTGTATGATTGTGATTGTATGATTGCGATTGTATGATTGTGATTGTATGATTGTGATGTATGATTGTAATTGTATGATTATGATTGTATGATTGTGATTGTATGATTGTGATGGTATGATTGTGATTGTATGATTGCGATTGTATGATAGTATTTGGGAGATTGTAGTTGGGAGATTGTATTTGGGAGATTGTAATTGTATGATTGCGATTGTATGATTGTGATTGTATGATTGCGATTATATGATTGTGATTGTATGATTATGATTGTATGATTGTGATTGTATGATTGTGATTGTATGATTGTGATTGTATGATTGTGATTGTATGATTGTGATTGTATGATTGCGATTGTATGAATGCGATTGTATGATTGTGATTGCATAATTGTGATTGTATGATTGTGATTGTATGATTGTGATTGTCTGATTGTGGTTATATGATTGTGATTGTATGATTGTGATTGTATGATTGTGATTGTATGATTGTGATTGTATGATTGTATTTGGGAGATTGTATTTGGGATATTGTAATTGTATGATTGCGATTGTATGATTGTGATTGTATGATTGTGATGTATGATTGTAATTGTTTGATTATGATTGTATGATTGTGATTGTATGATTGTGATTGTATGACTGTGATTGTATGATTGTAATTGTATGATTATGATTGTATGATTGTGAGTGTATGATTGTGATGGTATGATTGTGATTGTATGACTGTGGTTGTATGATTGTGATTGTATGATTGTGATTGTATGATTGTGATTGCCTGATTGTGGTTGTGCGATTGTGATTGTACGATTGTGAATGTACGATTGTGATTGTATGATTGTGATTGTATGAATATGATTGTATGATTGTGATTGCATGATTGTGATTGTATGATTGCGATTGCATGATTTTGAATGTATGATTGTGATTGTATGATTGTGCTTGTATGATTGTGATCGTATGATTGTGATTGTATGATTGTGATTGTATGATTGCGATTGTATGATTGTAATTGTATGTTTATGATTGTATGCTTGCGATTGTATGAATACGATTGTATGATTGTGATTGTATGATTGTGATTGTATGATTGTAATTGCATGATTATGATTGTATGATTGTGATTGTATGATTGCGATTGTATGATTGTGATTGTATATTTATGATTGTATTTTTGTGATTGTATGATTGTGATTGTATGATTGTGATTGTATGATTGTGATTGTATGACTGTGATTGTATGATTGTGATTGTATGATTGCGATTGTATGAATGCGATTGTATGATTGTGATTGTATGATTGTGATTGTATGATTGTGATTGTACGATTGTGATAGTATGATTGTATTTGGGAGATTGTATTTGGCATATTGTAATTGTATGATTGCGATTGTATGATTGTGATTGTATGATTGTGATGTATGATTGTAATTGTATGATTATGATTGTTTGATTGTGATTGTATGATTGAGATTGTATGATTGTGATTGTATGCTTGCGATTGTATGAATGTGATTGTATGATTGTGATTGTATGATTGTGATTGTCTGATTGTGGTTGTATGATTGTGATTGTATGATTGAGATTGTATGATTGTGATTGTATGATTGCGATTGTATGACTGCGATTGTATGATTGCGATTGTATGATTGTGATTGTATGATTGTGATTGTATGATTGTGATTGTATGATTGTGATTGTATGTATGCGATTGTATGATTGTGATTGCATAATTGTGATTGTATGATTGTGATTGTATGATTGTGATTGTCTGATTGTGGTTGTATGATTGTGATTGTATGATTGTGATTGTATGATTGTGATTGTATGATTGTGATTGCATAATTGTGATTGTATGATTGTGATTGTATGATTGTGATTGTATGATTGTGATTGTCTGATTGTGGTTGTATGATTGTGATTGTATGATTGAGATTGTATGATTGTGATTGTATGATTGCGATTGTATGACTGCGATTGTATGATTGCGATTGTATGATTGTGATTGTATGATTGTGATTGTATGATTGTGATTGTATGATTGCGATTGTATGAATGCGATTGTATGATTGTGATTGCATAATTGTGATTGTATGATTGTGATTGTATGATTCTGATGGTATGATTGTGATTGTATGACTGTGATTGTATGATTGTGATTGTATGATTGCGATTGTATGATTGTGAAAGTATGATTGTGACGGTATGATTGTGATTGTATGATTGTGATTGTATGATTGTGATTGTATGAGTGTGATTGTCTGATTGTGGCTGTGCGATTGTGATTGTACGATTGTGATTGTACGATTGTTATTGAATGATTGTGATTGTATGATTCTGATTGTATGATTGTGATTGCATGATTGTGAATGTATGATTGTGATTGCATGATTGTGATTGTATGATTGTGATTGTATGATTGCGATTGTATGAATGCGATTGTATGATTGTGATTGCATAATTGTGATTGTATGATTGTGATTGTATTTTTGTGATTGTATGATTGTGATTGTATGATTGTGATTGTATGATTGTGATTGTATGATTGCGATTGTATGAATGCGATTGTATGATTGTGATTGCATAATTGTGATTGTATGATTGTGATTGTATGATTGTGATTGTCTGATTGTGGTTGTATGATTGTGATTGTATGATTGTGATTGTATGATTGTGATTGCATAATTGTGATTGTATGATTGTGATTGTATGATTGTGATTGTATGATTGTGATTGTCTGATTGTGGTTGTATGATTGTGATTGTATGATTGAGATTGTATGATTGTGATTGTATGATTGCGATTGTATGACTGCGATTGTATGATTGTGATTGTATGATTGTGATTGTATGATTGTGATTGTATGATTGCGATTGTATGATTGTATTTGGGAGATTGTAGTTGGGAGATTGTATTTGGGAGATTGTATTTGGGAGATTGTAATTGTATGATTGCGGTTGTATGATTGTGATTGTATGATTGCGATTGTATGATTGTGATTGTATGATTGTGATGTATGATTGTAATTGTATGATTATGATTGTATGATTGTGATTGTATGATTGTGATGGTATGATTGTGATTGTATGATTGCGATTGTATGATTGTATTTGGGAGATTGTAGTTGGGAGATTGTATTTGGGAGATTGTAATTGTATGATTGCGATTGTATGATTGTGATTGTATGATTGCGATTATATGATTGTGATTGTATGATTATGATTGTATTTTTGTGATTGTATGATTGTGATTGTATGATTGTGATTGTATGATTGTGATTGTATGATTGTGATTGTATGATTGTGATTGTATGATTGCGATTGTATGAATGCGATTGTATGATTGTGATTGCATAATTGTGATTGTATGATTGTGATTGTCTGATTGTGGTTATATGATTGTGATTGTATGATTGTGATTGTATGATTGTGATTGTATGATTGTATTTGGGAGATTGTATTTGGGATATTGTAATTGTATGATTGCGATTGTATGATTGTGATTGTATGATTGTGATGTATGATTGTAATTGTTTGATTATGATTGTATGATTGTGATTGTATGATTGTGATTGTATGACTGTGATTGTATGATTGTAATTGTATGATTATGATTGTATGATTGTGAGTGTATGATTGTGATGGTATGATTGTGATTGTATGACTGTGGTTGTATGATTGTGATTGTATGATTGTGATTGTATGATTGTGATTGCCTGATTGTGGTTATATGATTGTGATTGTATGATTGTGATTGTATGATTGTGATTGTATGATTGTGATTGTATGATTGTATTTGGGAGATTGTATTTGGGATATTGTAATTGTATGATTGCGATTGTATGATTGTGATTGTATGATTGTGATGTATGATTGTAATTGTTTGATTATGATTGTATGATTGTGATTGTATGATTGTGATTGTATGACTGTGATTGTATGATTGTAATTGTATGATTATGATTGTATGATTGTGAGTGTATGATTGTGATGGTATGATTGTGATTGTATGACTGTGGTTGTATGATTGTGATTGTATGATTGTGATTGTATGATTGTGATTGCCTGATTGTGGTTGTGCGATTGTGATTGTACGATTGTGAATGTACGATTGTGATTGTATGATTGTGATGGTATGATTGTGATTGTATGATTGCGATTGTATGATTGTATTTGGGAGATTGTAGTTGGGAGATTGTATTTGGGAGATTGTAATTGTATGATTGCGATTGTATGATTGCGATTGTATGAATGCGATTGTATGATTGTGATTGCATAATTGTGATTGTATGATTGTGATTGTATGATTGTGATTGTCTGATTGTGGTTATATGATTGTGATTGTATGATTGTGATTGTATGATTGTGATTGTATGATTATGATTGTATGATTGTATTTGGGAGATTGTATTTGGGATATTGTAATTGTATGATTGCGATTGTATGATTGTGATTGTATGATTGTGATGTATGATTGTAATTGTTTGATTATGATTGTATGATTGTGATTGTATGATTGTGATTGTATGACTGTGATTGTATGATTGTAATTGTATGATTATGATTGTATGATTGTGAGTGTATGATTGTGATGGTATGATTGTGATTGTATGACTGTGGTTGTATGATTGTGATTGTATGATTGTGATTGTATGATTGTGATTGCCTGATTGTGGTTGTGCGATTGTGATTGTACGATTGTGAATGTACGATTGTGATTGTATGATTGTGATTGTATGAATATGATTGTATGATTGTGATTGCATGATTGTGATTGTATGATTGCGATTGCATGATTTTGAATGTATGATTGTGATTGTATGATTGTGATTGTATGATTGTGATCGTATGATTGTGATTGTATGATTGCGATTGTATGAATGTGATTGTATGATTGTGATGGTATGATTGTGATTGTTTGATTGTGATTGTACGATTGTGATAGTATGATTGTATTTGGGAGATTGTATTTGGGATATTGTAATCGTATGATTGCGATTGTATGATTGTGATTGTATGATTGTGATGTATGATTGTAATTGTATGATTATGATTGTTTGATTGTGATTGTATGATTGAGATTGTATGATTGTGATTGTATGCTTGCGATTGTATGAATACGATTGTATGATTGTGATTGTATGATTGCGATTGTATGACTGCGATTGTATGATTGCGATTGTATGATTGTGATTGTATGATTGTGATTGTATGATTGTGATTGTATGATTGTGATTGTATGTATGCGATTGTATGATTGTGATTGCATAATTGTGATTGTATGATTGTGATTGTATGATTGTGATTGTCTGATTGTGGTTGTATGATTGTGATTGTATGATTGTGATTGTATGATTGTGATTGTATGATTGTGATTGCATAATTGTGATTGTATGATTGTGATTGTATGATTGTGATTGTATGATTGTGATTGTCTGATTGTGGTTGTATGATTGTGATTGTATGATTGAGATTGTATGATTGTGATTGTATGATTGCGATTGTATGACTGCGATTGTATGATTGCGATTGTATGATTGTGATTGTATGATTGTGATTGTATGATTGTGATTGTATGATTGTGATTGTATGATTGCGATTGTATGATTGTGATTGTATGATTGTATTTGGGATATTGTAATTGTATGATTGCGATTGTATGATTGTGATTGTATGATTGTGATGTATGATTGTAATTGTTTGATTATGATTGTATGATTGTGATTGTATGATTGTGATTGTATGACTGTGATTGTATGATTGTAATTGTATGATTATGATTGTATGATTGTGAGTGTATGATTGTGATGGTATGATTGTGATTGTATGACTGTGGTTGTATGATTGTGATTGTATGATTGTGATTGTATGATTGTGATTGTATGATTGTGATTGTATGATTGTGATGTATGATTGTAATTGTATGATTATGATTGTATGATTGTGATTGTATGATTGTGATGGTATGATTGTGATTGTATGACTGTGGTTGTATGATTGTGATTGTATGATTGTGATTGTATGATTGTGATTGCCTGATTGTGGTTGTGCGATTGTGATTGTACGATTGTGAATGTACGATTGTGATTGTATGATTGTGATTGTATGAATATGATTGTATGATTGTGATTGCATGATTGTGATTGTATGATTGCGATTGCATGATTTTGAATGTATGATTGTGATTGTATGATTGTGATTGTATGATTGTGATCGTATGATTGTGATTGTATGATTGTGATTGTATGATTGCGATTGTATGATTGTAATTGTATGTTTATGATTGTATGATTGTGATTGTATGATTGTGATGGTATGATTGTGATTGTATGATTGCGATAGTATGATTGTGATTGTATGATTGTGATTGTATGATTGCGATTGTATGAATGTGATTGTATGATTGTGATGGTATGATTGTGATTGTTTGATTGTGATTGTACGATTGTGATAGTATGATTGTATTTGGGAGATTGTATTTGGGATATTGTAATCGTATGATTGCGATTGTATGATTGTGATTGTATGATTGTGATGTATGATTGTAATTGTATGATTATGATTGTATGATTGTGATTGTATGATTGAGATTGTATGATTGTGATTGTATGCTTGCGATTGTATGGTTGTGATTGTATGATTGTATTTGGGAGATTGTATTTGGGATATTGTAATTGTATGATTGCGATTGTATGATTGTGATTGTATGATTGTGATGTATGATTCTAATTGTATGATTATGATTGTATGATTGTGATGGTATGATTGAGATTGTATGATTGTGATTGTATGCTTGCGATTGTATGATTGTGATTGTATGATTGTGATTCTTTGATTGTGATTGTATGATTGTGATTGTATGATTGTGATTGTATGATTGTGATTGTATGATTGTGATTGTATGATTGTGATTGTATGATTGTGATTGTATGATTGTGACTGTATGATTGTGATTGTATGATTGTGATTGTATGATTGTGATTGTATGATTGTGATTGTATGATTGTGATTGTATGATTGTGATTGTTTGATTGTATTTGGGAGATTGTATTTGGGAGATTGTATTTGGGAGATTGTAATTGTATGATTGCGATTGTATGATTGTGATTGTATGATTGCGATTATATGATTGTGATTGTATGATTGTGATTGTATGATTGTGATTGTATGATTGTATTTGGGAGATTGTAGTTGGGAGATTGTATTTGGGAGATTGTATTTGGGAGATTGTAATTGTATGATTGCGGTTGTATGATTGTGATTGTATGATTGCGATTGTATGATTGTGATTGTATGATTGTGATGTATGATTGTAATTGTATGATTATGATTGTATGATTGTGATTGTATGATTGTGATGGTATGATTGTGATTGTATGACTGTGATTGTATGATTGTAATTGTATGATTATGATTGTATGATTGTGATTGTATGATTGTGATGGTATGATTGTGATTGTATGACTGTGGTTGTATGATTGTGATTGTATGATTGTGATTGTATGATTGTGAAAGTATGATTGTGATGGTATGATTGTGATTGTATGATTGTGATTGTATGATTGTGATTGTGTGAGTGTGATTGTCTGATTGTGGCTGTGCGATTGTAATTGTACGATTGTGATTGTACGATTGTTATTGAATGATTGTGATTGTATGATTCTGATTGTATGATTGTGATTGCATGATTGTGATTGTATGATTGTGATTGTATGATTGTGATGTATGATTCTAATTGTATGATTATGATTGTATGATTGTGATGGTATGATTGAGATTGTATGATTGTGATTGTATGCTTGCGATTGTATGATTGTGATTGTATGATTGCGATTCTTTGATTGTGATTGTATGATTGTGATTGTATGATTGTGATTGTATGATTGTGATTGTATGATTGTGATTGTATGATTGTGATTGTATGATTGTGATTGTATGATTGTGATTGTATGATTGTGATTGTATGATTGTGATTGTATGATTGTGATTGTATGATTGTGATTGTTTGATTGTATTTGGGAGATTGTATTTGGGAGATTGTATTTGGGAGATTGTAATTGTATGATTGCGATTGTATGATTGTGATTGTATGATTGCGATTATATGATTGTGATTGTATGATTGTGATTGTATGATTGTGATTGTATGATTGTATTTGGGAGATTGTAGTTGGGAGATTGTATTTGGGAGATTGTATTTGGGAGATTGTAATTGTATGATTGCGGTTGTATGATTGTGATTGTATGATTGCGATTGTATGCTTGTGATTGTATGATTGTGATGTATGATTGTAATAATATGATTATGATTGTATGATTGTGATTGTATGATTGTGATGGTATGATTGTGATTGTATGATTGCGATTGTATGATTGTATTTGGGAGATTGTAGTTGGGAGATTGTATTTGGGAGATTGTAATTGTATGATTGCGATTGTATGATTGTGATTGTATGATTGCGATTATATGATTGTGATTGTATGATTATGATTGTATGATTGTGATTGTATGATTGTGATTGTATGATTGTGATTGTATGATTGTGATTGTATGATTGTGATTGTATGATTGCGATTGTATGAATGCGATTGTATGATTGTGATTGCATAATTGTGATTGTATGATTGTGATTGTATGATTGTGATTGTCTGATTGTGGTTATATGATTGTGATTGTATGATTGTGATTGTATGATTGTGATTGTATGATTGTGATTGTATGATTGTATTTGGGAGATTGTATTTGGGATATTGTAATTGTATGATTGCGATTGTATGATTGTGATTGTATGATTGTGATGTATGATTGTAATTGTTTGATTATGATTGTATGATTGTGATTGAATGATTGTGATTGTATGACTGTGATTGTATGATTGTAATTGTATGATTATGATTGTATGATTGTGAGTGTATGATTGTGATGGTATGATTGTGATTGTATGACTGTGGTTGTATGATTGTGATTGTATGATTGTGATTGTATGATTGTGATTGCCTGATTGTGGTTGTGCGATTGTGATTGTACGATTGTGAATGTACGATTGTGATTGTATGATTGTGATTGTATGAATATGATTGTATGATTGTGATTGCATGATTGTGATTGTATGATTGCGATTGCATGATTTTGAATGTATGATTGTGATTGTATGATTGTGATTGTATGATTGTGATCATATGATTGTGATTGTATGATTGTGATTGTATGATTGCGATTGTATGATTGTAATTGTATGTTTATGATTGTATGATTGTGATTGTATGATTGTGATGGTATGATTGTGATTGTATGATTGCGATAGTATGATTGTGATTGTATGATTGTGATTGTATGATTGCGATTGTATGAATGTGATTGTATGTTTGTGATGGTATGATTGTGATTGTTTGATTGTGATTGTACGATTGTGATAGTATGATTGTATTTGGGAGATTGTATTTGGGATATTGTAATCGTATGATTGCGATTGTATGATTGTGATTGTATGATTGTGATGTATGATTGTAATTGTATGATTATGATTGTTTGATTGTGATTGTATGATTGAGATTGTATGATTGTGATTGTATGCTTGCGATTGTATGAATACGATTGTATGATTGTGATTGTATGATTGTGATTGTATGATTGTAATTGCATGATTATGATTGTATGATTGTGATTGTATGATTGCGATTGTATGATTGTGATTGTATGATTATGATTGTATTTTTGTGATTGTATGATTGTGATTGTATGATTGTGATTGTATGATTGTGATTGTATGACTGTGATTGTATGATTGTGATTGTATGATTGCGATTGTATGAATGCGATTGTATGATTGTGATTGTATGATTGTGATTGTATGATTGTGATTGTACGATTGTGATAGTATGATTGTATTTGGGAGATTGTATTTGGCATATTGTAATTGTATGATTGCGATTGTATGATTGTGATTGTATGATTGTGATGTATGATTGTAATTGTATGATTATGATTGTTTGATTGTGATTGTATGATTGAGATTGTATGATTGTGATTGTATGCTTGCGATTGTATGAATGTGATTGTATGATTGTGATTGTATGATTGTGATTGTCTGATTGTGGTTGTATGATTGTGATTGTATGATTGAGATTGTATGATTGTGATTGTATGATTGCGATTGTATGACTGCGATTGTATGATTGCGATTGTATGATTGTGATTGTATGATTGTGATTGTATGATTGTGATTGTATGATTGTGATTGTATGATTGTGACTGTATGATTGTGATTGTATGATTGTGATTGTATGATTGTGATTGTATGATTGTGATTGTATGATTGTGATTGTATGATTGTGATTGTTTGATTGTATTTGGGAGATTGTATTTGGGAGATTGTATTTGGGAGATTGTAATTGTATGATTGCGATTGTATGATTGTGATTGTATGATTGCGATTATATGATTGTGATTGTATGATTGTGATTGTATGATTGTGATTGTATGATTGTATTTGGGAGATTGTAGTTGGGAGATTGTATTTGGGAGATTGTAATTGTATGATTGCGATTGTATGATTGTGATTGTATGATTGCGATTATATGATTGTGATTGTATGATTGTGATTGTATGATTGTGATTGTATGATTGTATTTGGGAGATTGTAGTTGGGAGATTGTATTTGGGAGATTGTATTTGGGAGATTGTAATTGTATGATTGCGGTTGTATGATTGTGATTGTATGATTGCGATTGTATGATTGTGATTGTATGATTGTGATGTATGATTGTAATTGTATGATTATGATTGTATGATTGTGATTGTATGATTGTGATGGTATGATTGTGATTGTATGACTGTGATTGTATGATTGTAATTGTATGATTATGATTGTATGATTGTGATTGTATGATTGTGATGGTATGATTGTGATTGTATGACTGTGGTTGTATGATTGTGATTGTATGATTGTGATTGTATGATTGTGAAAGTATGATTGTGATGGTATGATTGTGATTGTATGATTGTGATTGTATGATTGTGATTGTGTGAGTGTGATTGTCTGATTGTGGCTGTGCGATTGTAATTGTACGATTGTGATTGTACGATTGTTATTGAATGATTGTGATTGTATGATTCTGATTGTATGATTGTGATTGCATGATTGTGATTGTATGATTGTGATTGTATGATTGTGATGTATGATTCTAATTGTATGATTATGATTGTATGATTGTGATGGTATGATTGAGATTGTATGATTGTGATTGTATGCTTGCGATTGTATGATTGTGATTGTATGATTGCGATTCTTTGATTGTGATTGTATGATTGTGATTGTATGATTGTGATTGTATGATTGTGATTGTATGATTGTGATTGTATGATTGTGATTGTATGATTGTGATTGTATGATTGTGATTGTATGATTGTGATTGTATGATTGTGATTGTATGATTGTGATTGTATGATTGTGATTGTTTGATTGTATTTGGGAGATTGTATTTGGGAGATTGTATTTGGGAGATTGTAATTGTATGATTGCGATTGTATGATTGTGATTGTATGATTGCGATTATATGATTGTGATTGTATGATTGTGATTGTATGATTGTGATTGTATGATTGTATTTGGGAGATTGTAGTTGGGAGATTGTATTTGGGAGATTGTATTTGGGAGATTGTAATTGTATGATTGCGGTTGTATGATTGTGATTGTATGATTGCGATTGTATGCTTGTGATTGTATGATTGTGATGTATGATTGTAATAATATGATTATGATTGTATGATTGTGATTGTATGATTGTGATGGTATGATTGTGATTGTATGATTGCGATTGTATGATTGTATTTGGGAGATTGTAGTTGGGAGATTGTATTTGGGAGATTGTAATTGTATGATTGCGATTGTATGATTGTGATTGTATGATTGCGATTATATGATTGTGATTGTATGATTATGATTGTATGATTGTGATTGTATGATTGTGATTGTATGATTGTGATTGTATGATTGTGATTGTATGATTGTGATTGTATGATTGCGATTGTATGAATGCGATTGTATGATTGTGATTGCATAATTGTGATTGTATGATTGTGATTGTATGATTGTGATTGTCTGATTGTGGTTATATGATTGTGATTGTATGATTGTGATTGTATGATTGTGATTGTATGATTGTGATTGTATGATTGTATTTGGGAGATTGTATTTGGGATATTGTAATTGTATGATTGCGATTGTATGATTGTGATTGTATGATTGTGATGTATGATTGTAATTGTTTGATTATGATTGTATGATTGTGATTGAATGATTGTGATTGTATGACTGTGATTGTATGATTGTAATTGTATGATTATGATTGTATGATTGTGAGTGTATGATTGTGATGGTATGATTGTGATTGTATGACTGTGGTTGTATGATTGTGATTGTATGATTGTGATTGTATGATTGTGATTGCCTGATTGTGGTTGTGCGATTGTGATTGTACGATTGTGAATGTACGATTGTGATTGTATGATTGTGATTGTATGAATATGATTGTATGATTGTGATTGCATGATTGTGATTGTATGATTGCGATTGCATGATTTTGAATGTATGATTGTGATTGTATGATTGTGATTGTATGATTGTGATCATATGATTGTGATTGTATGATTGTGATTGTATGATTGCGATTGTATGATTGTAATTGTATGTTTATGATTGTATGATTGTGATTGTATGATTGTGATGGTATGATTGTGATTGTATGATTGCGATAGTATGATTGTGATTGTATGATTGTGATTGTATGATTGCGATTGTATGAATGTGATTGTATGTTTGTGATGGTATGATTGTGATTGTTTGATTGTGATTGTACGATTGTGATAGTATGATTGTATTTGGGAGATTGTATTTGGGATATTGTAATCGTATGATTGCGATTGTATGATTGTGATTGTATGATTGTGATGTATGATTGTAATTGTATGATTATGATTGTTTGATTGTGATTGTATGATTGAGATTGTATGATTGTGATTGTATGCTTGCGATTGTATGAATACGATTGTATGATTGTGATTGTATGATTGTGATTGTATGATTGTAATTGCATGATTATGATTGTATGATTGTGATTGTATGATTGCGATTGTATGATTGTGATTGTATGATTATGATTGTATTTTTGTGATTGTATGATTGTGATTGTATGATTGTGATTGTATGATTGTGATTGTATGACTGTGATTGTATGATTGTGATTGTATGATTGCGATTGTATGAATGCGATTGTATGATTGTGATTGTATGATTGTGATTGTATGATTGTGATTGTACGATTGTGATAGTATGATTGTATTTGGGAGATTGTATTTGGCATATTGTAATTGTATGATTGCGATTGTATGATTGTGATTGTATGATTGTGATGTATGATTGTAATTGTATGATTATGATTGTTTGATTGTGATTGTATGATTGAGATTGTATGATTGTGATTGTATGCTTGCGATTGTATGAATGTGATTGTATGATTGTGATTGTATGATTGTGATTGTCTGATTGTGGTTGTATGATTGTGATTGTATGATTGAGATTGTATGATTGTGATTGTATGATTGCGATTGTATGACTGCGATTGTATGATTGCGATTGTATGATTGTGATTGTATGATTGTGATTGTATGATTGTGATTGTATGATTGTGATTGTATGAATGCGATTGTATGATTGTGATTGCATAATTGTGATTGTATGATTGTGATTGTATGATTGTGATTGTCTGATTGTGGTTGTATGATTGTGATTGTATGATTGTGATTGTATGATTGTGATTGTATGATTGTGATTGCATAATTGTGATTGTATGATTGTGATTGTATGATTGTGATTGTATGATTGTGATTGTCTGATTGTGGTTGTATGATTGTGATTGTATGATTGAGATTGTATGATTGTGATTGTATGATTGTGATTGTATGACTGTGATTGTATGATTGTGATTGTATGATTGTGATTGTATGATTGTGAAAGTATGATTGTGACGGTATGATTGTGATTGTATGATTGTGATTGTATGATTGTGATTGTATGAGTGTGATTGTCTGATTGTGGCTGTGCGATTGTGATTGTACGATTGTGATTGTACGATTGTTATTGAATGATTGTGATTGTATGATTCTGATTGTATGATTGTGATTGCATGATTGTGATTGTATGATTGTGATTGCATGATTTTGAATGTATGATTGTGAATGTATGATTGTGATTGCATGATTGTGATTGTATGATTGTGATTGTATGATTGCGATTGTATGAATGCGATTGTATGATTGTGATTGCATAATTGTGATTGTATGATTGTGATTGTATTTTTGTGATTGTATGATTGTGATTGTATGATTGTGATTGTATGATTGTGATTGTATGATTGTGATTGTATGATTGCGATTGTATGAATGCGATTGTATGATTATGATTGCATAATTGTGATTGTATGATTGTGATTGTATGATTCTGATGGTATGATTGTGATTGTATGATTGTGATTGTATGATTGTAATTGCATGATTTTGAATGTATGATTGTGATTGTATGATTGTGATTGCATGATTGTGATTGTATGATTGTGATTGTATGATTGCGATTGTATGAATGCGATTGTATGATTGTGATTGCATAATTGTGATTGAATGATTGTGATTGTATGGTTGTGAAAGTATGATTGTGATTGTATGATTGTGATTGTATGATTGTGATTGTATGATTGTGATTGTATGAGTGTGATTGCCTGATTGTGGTTGTGCGATTGTGATTGTACGATTGTGAATGTACGATTGTGATTGTATGATTGTGATTGTATGAATATGATTGTATGATTGTGATTGCATGATTGTGATTGTATGATTGCGATTGCATGATTTTGAATGTATGATTGTGATTGTATGATTGTGATTGTATGATTGTGATCGTATGATTGTGATTGTATGATTGTGATTGTATGATTGCGATTGTATGATTGTAATTGTATGTTTATGATTGTATGATTGTGATTGTATGATTGTGATGGTATGATTGTGATTGTATGATTGCGATAGTATGATTGTGATTGTATGATTGTGATTGTATGATTGCGATTGTATGAATGTGATTGTATGATTGTGATGGTATGATTGTGATTGTTTGATTGTGATTGTACGATTGTGATAGTATGATTGTATTTGGGAGATTGTATTTGGGATATTGTAATCGTATGATTGCGATTGTATGATTGTGATTGTATGATTGTGATGTATGATTGTAATTGTATGATTATGATTGTTTGATTGTGATTGTATGATTGAGATTGTATGATTGTGATTGTATGCTTGCGATTGTATGAATACGATTGTATGATTGTGATTGTATGATTGTGATTGTATGATTGTAATTGCATGATTATGATTGTATGATTGTGATTGTATGATTGTGATTGTATGATTGTATTTGGGAAATTGTATTTGGGATATTGTAATTGTATGATTGCGATTGTATGATTGTGATTGTATGGTTGCGATTGTATGATTGTGATTGTATGATTGTGATATATGATTGTAATTGTATGATTATGATTGTATGATTGTGATTGTATGATTGTGATGGTATGATTGTGATTGTATGATTGCGATAGTATGATTGTGATTGTATGATTGTGATTGTATGATTGTATATGGGAGATTGTATTTGGGAGATTGTATTTGGGAGATTGTAATTGTATGATTGCGATTGTATGATTGTGATTGTATGATTGCGATTGTATGATTGTGATTGTATGATTGTGATGTATGATTGTAATTGTATGATTACGATTGTATGATTGTGATTGTATGATTGTGATTATATGATTGTATTTGGGAGATTGTATTTGGGATATTGTAATTGTATGATTGCGATTGTATGATTGTGATTGTATGATTGTGATTGCATGATTGTGATTGTATGATTGTATTTGGGAGATTGTATTTGGGATATTGTAATTGTATGATTGCGATTGTATGATTGTGATTGTATGAGTGTGATGTATGATTGTAATTGTATGATTATGATTGTATGATTGTGATTGTATGATTGAGATTGTATGATTGTGATTGTATGATTGTGATTGACTGATTGTGGTTGTGCGATTGTGATTGTACGATTGTGATTGTACGATTGTGATTGTAGGATTGTGATTGTATGATTATGATTGTATGATTGTGATTGTATGATTGTGATGTATGATTGTAATTGTATGATTATGATTGTATGATTGTGATTGTATGATTGAGATTGTATGATTGTGATTGTATGCTTGCGATTGTATGGTTGTGATTGTATGATTGTATTTGGGAGATTGTATTAGGGATATTGTAATTGTATGATTGCGATTGTATGATTGTGATTGTATGATTGTGATGTATGATTCTAATTGTATGATTATGATTGTATGATTGTGATGGTATGATTGAGATTGTATGATTGTGATTGTATGCTTGCGATTGTATGATTGTGATTGTATGATTGCGATTCTTTGATTGTGATTGTATGATTGTGATTGTATGATTGTGATTGTATGATTGTGATTGTATGATTGTGATTGTATGATTGTGATTGTATGATTGTGATTGTATGATTGTGATTGTATGATTGTGATTGTCTGATTGTGGTTATATGATTGTGATTGTATGATTGTGATTGTATGATTGTGATTGTATGATTGTGATTGTCTGATTGTGGTTATATGATTGTGATTGTATGATTGTGATTGTATGATTGTGATTGTATGATTGTGATTGTATGATTGTATTTGGAAGATTGTATTTGGGATATTGTAATTGTATGATTGCGATTGTATGATTGTGATTGTATGATTGTGATGTATGATTGTAATTGTTTGATTATGATTGTATGATTGTGATTGTATGATTGTGATTGTATGACTGTGATTGTATGATTGTAATTGTATGATTATGATTGTATGATTGTGAGTGTATGATTGTGATGGTATGATTGTGATTGTATGACTGTGGTTGTATGATTGTGATTGTATGATTGTGATTGTATGATTGTGATTGCCTGATTGTGGTTGTGCGATTGTGATTGTACGATTGTGAATGTACGATTGTGATTGTATGATTGTGATTGTATGAATATGATTGTATGATTGTGATTGCATGATTGTGATTGTATGATTGCGATTGCATGATTTTGAATGTATGATTGTGATTGTATGATTGTGCTCGTATGATTGTGATCGTATGATTGTGATTGTATGATTGTGATTGTATGATTGCGATTGTATGATTGTAATTGTATGTTTATGATTGTATGATTGTGATTGTATGATTGTGATGGTATGATTGTGATTGTATGATTGCGATAGTATGATTGTGATTGTATGATTGTGATTGTATGATTGCGATTGTATGAATGTGATTGTATGATTGTGATGGTATGATTGTGATTGTTTGATTGTGATTGTACGATTGTGATAGTATGATTGTATTTGGGAGATTGTATTTGGGATATTGTAATCGTATGATTGCGATTGTATGATTGTGATTGTATGATTGTGATGTATGATTGTAATTGTATGATTATGATTGTTTGATTGTGATTGTATGATTGAGATTGTATGATTGTGATTGTATGCTTGCGATTGTATGAATACGATTGTATGATTGTGATTGTATGATTGTGATTGTATGATTGTAATTGCATGATTATGATTGTATGATTGTGATTGTATGATTGCGATTGTATGATTGTGATTGTATATTTATGATTGTATTTTTGTGATTGTATGATTGTGATTGTATGATTGTGATTGTATGATTGTGATTGTATGACTGTGATTGTATGATTGTGATTGTATGATTGCGATTGTATGAATGCGATTGTATGATTGTGATTGTACGATTGTGATAGTATGATTGTATTTGGGAGATTGTATTTGGCATATTGTAATTGTCTGATTGCGATTGTATGATTGTGATTGTATGATTGTGATGTATGATTGTAATTGTATGATTATGATTGTTTGATTGTGATTGTATGATTGAGATTGTATGATTGTGATTGTATGCTTGCGATTGTATGAATGTGATTGTATGATTGTGATTGTATGATTGTGATTGTATGATTGAGATTGTATGATTGTGATTGTATGATTGCGATTGTATGACTGCGATTGTATGATTGCGATTGTATGATTGCGATTGTATGATTGTGATTGTATGATTGTGATTGTATGATTGTGATTGTATGATTGTGATTGTATGTATGCGATTGTATGATTGTGATTGCATAATTGTGATTGTATGATTGTGATTGTATGATTGTGATTGTCTGATTGTGGTTGTATGATTGAGATTGTATGATTGTGATTGTATGCTTGCGATTGTATGAATACGATTGTATGATTGTGATTGTATGATTGTGATTGTATGATTGTAATTGCATGATTATGATTGTATGATTGTGATTGTATGATTGCGATTGTATGATTGTGATTGTATATTTATGATTGTATTTTTGTGATTGTATGATTGTGATTGTATGATTGTGATTGTATGATTGTGATTGTATGACTGTGATTGTATGATTGTGATTGTATGATTGCGATTGTATGAATGCGATTGTATGATTGTGATTGTATGATTGTGATTGTATGATTGTGATTGTATGATTGTGATTGTACGATTGTGATAGTATGATTGTATTTGGGAGATTGTATTTGGCATATTGTAATTGTCTGATTGCGATTGTATGATTGTGATTGTATGATTGTGATGTATGATTGTAATTGTATGATTATGATTGTTTGATTGTGATTGTATGATTGAGATTGTATGATTGTGATTGTATGCTTGCGATTGTATGAATGTGATTGTATGATTGTGATTGTATGATTGTGATTGTCTGATTGTGGTTGTATGATTGTGATTGTATGATTGAGATTGTATGATTGTGATTGTATGATTGCGATTGTATGACTGCGATTGTATGATTGCGATTGTATGATTGCGATTGTATGATTGTGATTGTATGATTGTGATTGTATGATTGTGATTGTATGATTGTGATTGTATGTATGCGATTGTATGATTGTGATTGCATAATTGTGATTGTATGATTGTGATTGTATGATTGTGATTGTCTGATTGTGGTTGTATGATTGTGATTGTATGATTGTGATTGTATGATTGTGATTGTATGATTGTGATTGCATAATTGTGATTGTATGATTGTGATTGTATGATTGTGATTGTATGATTGTGATTGTATGATTGTGATTGTCTGATTGTGGTTGTATGATTGTGATTGTATGATTGAGATTGTATGATTGTGATTGTATGATTGCGATTGTATGACTGCGATTGTATGATTGCGATTGTATGATTGTGATTGTATGATTGTGATTGTATGATTGTGATTGTATGATTGTGATTGTATGATTGTGATTGTCTGATTGTGGTTGTATGATTGTGATTGTATGATTGAGATTGTATGATTGTGATTGTATGATTGCGATTGTATGACTGCGATTGTATGATTGTGATTGTATGATTGTGATTGTATGATTGTGATTGTATGATTGTATTTGGGAGATTGTAGTTGGGAGATTGTATTTGGGAGATTGTATTTGGGAGATTGTAATTGTATGATTGCGGTTGTATGATTGTGATTGTATGATTGCGATTGTATGATTGTGATTGTATGATTGTGATGTATGATTGTAATTGTATGATTATGATTGTATGATTGTGATTGTATGATTGTGATGGTATGATTGTGATTGTATGATTGCGATTGTATGATTGTATTTGGGAGATTGTAGTTGGGAGATTGTATTTGGGAGATTGTAATTGTATGATTGCGATTGTATGATTGTGATTGTATGATTGCGATTATATGATTGTGATTGTATGATTATGATTGTATTTTTGTGATTGTATTTTTGTGATTGTATGATTGTGATTGTATGATTGTGATTGTATGATTGTGATTGTATGATTGCGATTGTATGAATGCGATTGTATGATTGTGATTGCATAATTGTGATTGTATGATTGTGATTGTATGATTGTGATTGTCTGATTGTGGTTATATGATTGTGATTGTATGATTGTGATTGTATGATTGTGATTGTATGATTGTATTTGGGAGATTGTATTTGGGATATTGTAATTGTATGATTGCGATTGTATGATTGTGATTGTATGATTGTGATGTATGATTGTAATTGTTTGATTATGATTGTATGATTGTGATTGTATGATTGTGATTGTATGACTGTGATTGTATGATTGTAATTGTATGATTATGATTGTATGATTGTGAGTGTATGATTGTGATGGTATGATTGTGATTGTATGACTGTGGTTGTATGATTGTGATTGTATGATTGTGATTGTATGATTGTGATTGCCTGATTGTGGTTGTGCGATTGTGATTGTACGATTGTGAATGCACGATTGTGATTGTATGATTGTGATTGTATGAATATGATTGTATGATTGTGATTGCATGATTGTGATTGTATGATTGCGATTGCATGATTTTGAATGTATGATTGTGATTGTATGATTGTGATTGTATGATTGTGATTGTATGATTGTGATTGTATGATTGTGATTGTATGATTGTGATTGTTTGATTGTATTTGGGAGATTGTATTTGGGAGATTGTATTTGGGAGATTGTAATTGTATGATTGCGATTGTATGATTGTGATTGTATGATTGCGATTATATGATTGTGATTGTATGATTGTGATTGTATGATTGTGATTGTATGATTGTATTTGGGAGATTGTAGTTGGGAGATTGTATTTGGGAGATTGTATTTGGGAGATTGTAATTGTATGATTGCGGTTGTATGATTGTGATTGTATGATTGCGATTGTATGATTGTGATTGTATGATTGTGATGTATGATTGTAATTGTATGATTATGATTGTATGATTGTGATTGTATGATTGTGATGGTATGATTGTGATTGTATGATTGCGATTGTATGATAGTATTTGGGAGATTGTAGTTGGGAGATTGTATTTGGGAGATTGTAATTGTATGATTGCGATTGTATGATTGTGATTGTATGATTGCGATTATATGATTGTGATTGTATGATTATGATTGTATGATTGTGATTGTATGATTGTGATTGTATGATTGTGATTGTATGATTGTGATTGTATGATTGTGATTGTATGATTGCGATTGTATGAATGCGATTGTATGATTGTGATTGCATAATTGTGATTGTATGATTGTGATTGTATGATTGTGATTGTCTGATTGTGGTTATATGATTGTGATTGTATGATTGTGATTGTATGATTGTGATTGTATGATTGTGATTGTATGATTGTATTTGGGAGATTGTATTTGGGATATTGTAATTGTATGATTGCGATTGTATGATTGTGATTGTATGATTGTGATGTATGATTGTAATTGTTTGATTATGATTGTATGATTGTGATTGTATGATTGTGATTGTATGACTGTGATTGTATGATTGTAATTGTATGATTATGATTGTATGATTGTGAGTGTATGATTGTGATGGTATGATTGTGATTGTATGACTGTGGTTGTATGATTGTGATTGTATGATTGTGATTGTATGATTGTGATTGCCTGATTGTGGTTGTGCGATTGTGATTGTACGATTGTGAATGTACGATTGTGATTGTATGATTGTGATTGTATGAATATGATTGTATGATTGTGATTGCATGATTGTGATTGTATGATTGCGATTGCATGATTTTGAATGTATGATTGTGATTGTATGATTGTGCTTGTATGATTGTGATCGTATGATTGTGATTGTATGATTGTGATTGTATGATTGCGATTGTATGATTGTAATTGTATGTTTATGATTGTATGCTTGCGATTGTATGAATACGATTGTATGATTGTGATTGTATGATTGTGATTGTATGATTGTAATTGCATGATTATGATTGTATGATTGTGATTGTATGATTGCGATTGTATGATTGTGATTGTATATTTATGATTGTATTTTTGTGATTGTATGATTGTGATTGTATGATTGTGATTGTATGATTGTGATTGTATGACTGTGATTGTATGATTGTGATTGTATGATTGCGATTGTATGAATGCGATTGTATGATTGTGATTGTATGATTGTGATTGTATGATTGTGATTGTACGATTGTGATAGTATGATTGTATTTGGGAGATTGTATTTGGCATATTGTAATTGTATGATTGCGATTGTATGATTGTGATTGTATGATTGTGATGTATGATTGTAATTGTATGATTATGATTGTTTGATTGTGATTGTATGATTGAGATTGTATGATTGTGATTGTATGCTTGCGATTGTATGAATGTGATTGTATGATTGTGATTGTATGATTGTGATTGTCTGATTGTGGTTGTATGATTGTGATTGTATGATTGAGATTGTATGATTGTGATTGTATGATTGCGATTGTATGACTGCGATTGTATGATTGCGATTGTATGATTGTGATTGTATGATTGTGATTGTCTGATTGTGGTTGTATGATTGTGATTGTATGATTGAGATTGTATGATTGTGATTGTATGATTGCGATTGCATAATTGTGATTGTATGATTGTGATTGTATGATTGTGATTGTATGATTGTGATTGTCTGATTGTGGTTGTATGATTGTGATTGTATGATTGAGATTGTATGATTGTGATTGTATGATTGCGATTGTATGACTGCGATTGTATGATTGCGATTGTATGATTGTGATTGTATGATTGTGATTGTATGATTGTGATTGTATGATTGCGATTGTATGAATGCGATTGTATGATTGTGATTGCATAATTGTGATTGTATGATTGTGATTGTATGATTCTGATGGTATGATTGTGATTGTATGACTGTGATTGTATGATTGTGATTGTATGATTGCGATTGTATGATTGTGAAAGTATGATTGTGACGGTATGATTGTGATTGTATGATTGTGATTGTATGATTGTGATTGTATGAGTGTGATTGTCTGATTGTGGCTGTGCGATTGTGATTGTACGATTGTGATTGTACGATTGTTATTGAATGATTGTGATTGTATGATTCTGATTGTATGATTGTGATTGCATGATTGTGAATGTATGATTGTGATTGCATGATTGTGATTGTATGATTGTGATTGTATGATTGCGATTGTATGAATGCGATTGTATGATTGTGATTGCATAATTGTGATTGTATGATTGTGATTGTATTTTTGTGATTGTATGATTGTGATTGTATGATTGTGATTGTATGATTGTGATTGTATGATTGCGATTGTATGAATGCGATTGTATGATTGTGATTGCATAATTGTGATTGTATGATTGTGATTGTATGATTGTGATTGTCTGATTGTGGTTGTATGATTGTGATTGTATGATTGTGATTGTATGATTGTGATTGCATAATTGTGATTGTATGATTGTGATTGTATGATTGTGATTGTATGATTGTGATTGTCTGATTGTGGTTGTATGATTGTGATTGTATGATTGAGATTGTATGATTGTGATTGTATGATTGCGATTGTATGACTGCGATTGTATGATTGTGATTGTATGATTGTGATTGTATGATTGTGATTGTATGATTGTGATTGTATGATTGTATTTGGGAGATTGTAGTTGGGAGATTGTATTTGGGAGATTGTATTTGGGAGATTGTAATTGTATGATTGCGGTTGTATGATTGTGATTGTATGATTGCGATTGTATGATTGTGATTGTATGATTGTGATGTATGATTGTAATTGTATGATTATGATTGTATGATTGTGATTGTATGATTGTGATGGTATGATTGTGATTGTATGATTGCGATTGTATGATTGTATTTGGGAGATTGTAGTTGGGAGATTGTATTTGGGAGATTGTAATTGTATGATTGCGATTGTATGATTGTGATTGTATGATTGCGATTATATGATTGTGATTGTATGATTATGATTGTATTTTTGTGATTGTATGATTGTGATTGTATGATTGTGATTGTATGATTGTGATTGTATGATTGTGATTGTATGATTGTGATTGTATGATTGCGATTGTATGAATGCGATTGTATGATTGTGATTGCATAATTGTGATTGTATGATTGTGATTGTCTGATTGTGGTTATATGATTGTGATTGTATGATTGTGATTGTATGATTGTGATTGTATGATTGTATTTGGGAGATTGTATTTGGGATATTGTAATTGTATGATTGCGATTGTATGATTGTGATTGTATGATTGTGATGTATGATTGTAATTGTTTGATTATGATTGTATGATTGTGATTGTATGATTGTGATTGTATGACTGTGATTGTATGATTGTAATTGTATGATTATGATTGTATGATTGTGAGTGTATGATTGTGATGGTATGATTGTGATTGTATGACTGTGGTTGTATGATTGTGATTGTATGATTGTGATTGTATGATTGTGATTGCCTGATTGTGGTTATATGATTGTGATTGTATGATTGTGATTGTATGATTGTGATTGTATGATTGTGATTGTATGATTGTATTTGGGAGATTGTATTTGGGATATTGTAATTGTATGATTGCGATTGTATGATTGTGATTGTATGATTGTGATGTATGATTGTAATTGTTTGATTATGATTGTATGATTGTGATTGTATGATTGTGATTGTATGACTGTGATTGTATGATTGTAATTGTATGATTATGATTGTATGATTGTGAGTGTATGATTGTGATGGTATGATTGTGATTGTATGACTGTGGTTGTATGATTGTGATTGTATGATTGTGATTGTATGATTGTGATTGCCTGATTGTGGTTGTGCGATTGTGGTTGTACGATTGTGAATGTACGATTGTGATTGTATGATTGTGATGGTATGATTGTGATTGTATGATTGCGATTGTATGATTGTATTTGGGAGATTGTAGTTGGGAGATTGTATTTGGGAGATTGTAATTGTATGATTGCGATTGTATGATTGCGATTGTATGAATGCGATTGTATGATTGTGATTGCATAATTGTGATTGTATGATTGTGATTGTATGATTGTGATTGTCTGATTGTGGTTATATGATTGTGATTGTATGATTGTGATTGTATGATTGTGATTGTATGATTATGATTGTATGATTGTATTTGGGAGATTGTATTTGGGATATTGTAATTGTATGATTGCGATTGTATGATTGTGATTGTATGATTGTGATGTATGATTGTAATTGTTTGATTATGATTGTATGATTGTGATTGTATGATTGTGATTGTATGACTGTGATTGTATGATTGTAATTGTATGATTATGATTGTATGATTGTGAGTGTATGATTGTGATGGTATGATTGTGATTGTATGACTGTGGTTGTATGATTGTGATTGTATGATTGTGATTGTATGATTGTGATTGCCTGATTGTGGTTGTGCGATTGTGATTGTACGATTGTGAATGTACGATTGTGATTGTATGATTGTGATTGTATGAATATGATTGTATGATTGTGATTGCATGATTGTGATTGTATGATTGCGATTGCATGATTTTGAATGTATGATTGTGATTGTATGATTGTGATTGTATGATTGTGATCGTATGATTGTGATTGTATGATTGCGATTGTATGAATGTGATTGTATGATTGTGATGGTATGATTGTGATTGTTTGATTGTGATTGTACGATTGTGATAGTATGATTGTATTTGGGAGATTGTATTTGGGATATTGTAATCGTATGATTGCGATTGTATGATTGTGATTGTATGATTGTGATGTATGATTGTAATTGTATGATAATGATTGTTTGATTGTGATTGTATGATTGAGATTGTATGATTGTGATTGTATGCTTGCGATTGTATGAATACGATTGTATGATTGTGATTGTATGATTGCGATTGTATGACTGCGATTGTATGATTGCGATTGTATGATTGTGATTGTATGATTGTGATTGTATGATTGTGATTGTATGATTGTGATTGTATGTATGCGATTGTATGATTGTGATTGCATAATTGTGATTGTATGATTGTGATTGTATGATTGTGATTGTCTGATTGTGGTTGTATGATTGTGATTGTATGATTGTGATTGTATGATTGTGATTGTATGATTGTGATTGCATAATTGTGATTGTATGATTGTGATTGTATGATTGTGATTGTATGATTGTGATTGTCTGATTGTGGTTGTATGATTGTGATTGTATGATTGAGATTGTATGATTGTGATTGTATGATTGCGATTGTATGACTGCGATTGTATGATTGCGATTGTATGATTGTGATTGTATGATTGTGATTGTATGATTGTGATTGTATGATTGTGATTGTATGATTGCGATTGTATGATTGTGATTGTATGATTGTATTTGGGATATTGTAATTGTATGATTGCGATTGTATGATTGTGATTGTATGATTGTGATGTATGATTGTAATTGTTTGATTATGATTGTATGATTGTGATTGTATGATTGTGATTGTATGACTGTGATTGTATGATTGTAATTGTATGATTATGATTGTATGATTGTGAGTGTATGATTGTGATGGTATGATTGTGATTGTATGACTGTGGTTGTATGATTGTGATTGTATGATTGTGATTGTATGATTGTGATTGTATGATTGTGATTGTATGATTGTGATGTATGATTGTAATTGTATGATTATGATTGTATGATTGTGATTGTATGATTGTGATGGTATGATTGTGATTGTATGACTGTGGTTGTATGATTGTGATTGTATGATTGTGATTGTATGATTGTGATTGCCTGATTGTGGTTGTGCGATTGTGATTGTACGATTGTGAATGTACGATTGTGATTGTATGATTGTGATTGTATGAATATGATTGTATGATTGTGATTGCATGATTGTGATTGTATGATTGCGATTGCATGATTTTGAATGTATGATTGTGATTGTATGATTGTGATTGTATGATTGTGATCGTATGATTGTGATTGTATGATTGTGATTGTATGATTGCGATTGTATGATTGTAATTGTATGTTTATGATTGTATGATTGTGATTGTATGATTGTGATGGTATGATTGTGATTGTATGATTGCGATAGTATGATTGTGATTGTATGATTGTGATTGTATGATTGCGATTGTATGAATGTGATTGTATGATTGTGATGGTATGATTGTGATTGTTTGATTGTGATTGTACGATTGTGATAGTATGATTGTATTTGGGAGATTGTATTTGGGATATTGTAATCGTATGATTGCGATTGTATGATTGTGATTGTATGATTGTGATGTATGATTGTAATTGTATGATTATGATTGTTTGATTGTGATTGTATGATTGAGATTGTATGATTGTGATTGTATGCTTGCGATTGTATGAATACGATTGTATGATTGTGATTGTATGATTGTGATTGTATGATTGTAATTGCATGATTATGATTGTATGATTGTGATTGTATGATTGCGATTGTATGATTGTGATTGTATGATTATGATTGTATTTTTGTGATTGTATGATTGTGATTGTATGATTGTGATTGTATGACTGTGATTGTATGATTGTGATTGTATGATTGCGATTGTATGAATGCGATTGTATGATTGTGATTGTATGATTGTGATTGTATGATTGTGATTGTACGATTGTGATAGTATGATTGTATTTGGGAGATTGTATTTCGCATATTGTAATTGTATGATTGCGATTGTATGATTGTGATTGCATGATTGTGATGTATGATTGTAATTGTATGATTATGAGTGT
Source organism: Megachile rotundata (assembly GCF_050947335.1). NCBI lineage: Eukaryota > Metazoa > Arthropoda > Insecta > Hymenoptera > Megachilidae > Megachile > Megachile rotundata. The sequence goes on along the minus strand of NW_027473500.1, from coordinate 61,980 downwards.
TTGATTGTGATTGTATGATTGAGATTGTATGATTGTGATTGTATGCTTGCGATTGTATGAATGTGATTGTATGATTGTGATTGTATGATTGTGATTGTCTGATTGTGGTTGTATGATTGTGATTGTATGATTGAGATTGTATGATTGTGATTGTATGATTGCGATTGTATGACTGCGATTGTATGATTGCGATTGTATGATTGTGATTGCATGATTGTGATTGTATGATTGTGATTGTATGATTGTGTTTGCATGAATGCGATTGTATGATTGTGATTGCATAATTGTGATTGTATGATTGTGATTGTATGATTGTGATTGTCTGATTGTGGTTGTATGATTGTGATTGTATGATTGTGATTGTATGATTGTGATTGTATGATTGTGATTGCATAATTGTGATTGTATGATTGTGATTGTATGTTTGTGACTGTATGATTGTGATTGTCCGATTGTGGTTGTATGATTGTGATTGTATGATTGAGATTGTATGATTGTGATTGTATGATTGCGATTGTATGACTGCGATTGTATGATTGCGATTGTATGATTGTGATTGTATGATTGTGATTGTATGATTGTGATTGTATGATTGCGATTGTATGAATGCGATTGTATGATTGTGATTGCATAATTGTGATTGTATTTTTGTGATTGTATGATTGTGATTGTATGATTGTGATTGTATGATTGTGATTGAATGATTGCGATTGTATGAATGCGATTGTATGATTGTGATTGCATAATTGTGATTGTATGGTTGTGATTGTATGATTGTGATTGTCTGATTGTGGTTGTATGATTGTGATTGTATGATTGTGATTGTATGATTGTGATTGTATGATTGTGATTGCATAATTGTGATTGTATGATTGTGATTGTATGATTGTGATTGTATGATTGTGATTGTCTGATTGTGGTTGTGTGATTGTGATTGTATGATTGAGATTGTATGATTGTGATTGTATGATTGCGATTGTATGACTGCGATTGTATGATTGTGATTGTATGATTGTGATTGTATGATTGTGATTGTATGATTGTATTTGGGAGATTGTAGTTGGGAGATTGTATTTGGGAGATTGTATTTGGGAGATTGTAATTGTATGATTGCGGTTGTATGATTGTGATTGTATGATTGCGATTGTATGATTGTGATTGTATGATTGTGATGTATGATTGTAATTGTATGATTATGATTGTATGATTGTGATTGTATGATTGTGATGGTATGATTGTGATTGTATGATTGCGATTGTATGATTGTATTTGGGAGATTGTAGTTGGGAGATTGTATTTGGGAGATTGTAATTGTATGATTGCGATTGTATGATTCTGATTGTATGATTGCGATTATATGATTGTGATTGTATGATTATGATTGTATTTTTGTGATTGTATGATTGTGATTGTATGATTGTGATTGTATGATTGTGATTGTATGATTGTGATTGTATGATTGTGATTGTATGATTGCGATTGTATGAATGCGATTGTATGATTGTGATTGCATAATTGTGATTGTATGATTGTGATTGTATGATTGTGATTGTCTGATTGTGGTTATATGATTGTGATTGTATGATTGTGATTGTATGATTGTGATTGCATGATTGTGATTGTATGATTGTGATTGTATGATTGTGATTGTATGATTGTATTTGGGAGATTGTATTTGGGATATTGTAATTGTATGATTGCGATTGTATGATTGTGATTGTATGATTGTGATGTATGATTGTAATTGTTTGATTATGATTGTATGATTGTGATTGTATGATTGTGATTGTATGACTGTGATTGTATGATTGTAATTGTATGATTATGATTGTATGATTGTGAGTGTATGATTGTGATGGTATGATTGTGATTGTATGACTGTGGTTGTATGATTGTGATTGTATGATTGTGATTGTATGATTGTGATTGCCTGATTGTGGTTGTGCGATTGTGATTGTACGATTGTGAATGTACGATTGTGATTGTATGATTGTGATTGTATGAATATGATTGTATGATTGTGATTGCATGATTGTGATTGTATGATTGCGATTGCATGATTTTGAATGTATGATTGTGATTGTATGATTGTGATTGTATGATTGTGATTGTATGATTGTGATTGTATGATTGCGATTGTATGATTGTAATTGTATGTTTATGATTGTATGATTGTGATTGTATGATTGTGATGGTATGATTGTGATTGTATGATTGCGATAGTATGATTGTGATTGTATGATTGTGATTGTATGATTGCGATTGTATGAATGTGATTGTATGATTGTGATGGTATGATTGTGATTGTTTGATTGTGATTGTACGATTGTGATAGTATGATTGTATTTGGGAGATTGTATTTGGGATATTGTAATCGTATGATTGCGATTGTATGATTGTGATTGTATGATTGTGATGTATGATTGTAATTGTATGATTATGATTGTTTGATTGTGATTGTATGATTGAGATTGTATGATTGTGATTGTATGCTTGCGATTGTATGAATACGATTGTATGATTGTGATTGTATGATTGTGATTGTATGATTGTAATTGCATGATTATGATTGTATGATTGTGATTGTATGATTGCGATTGTATGATTGTGATTGTATGATTATGATTGTATTTTTGTGATTGTATGATTGTGATTGTATGATTGTGATTGTATGATTGTGATTGTATGATTGTGATTGTATGATTGTGATTGTATGACTGTGATTGTATGATTGTGATTGTATGATTGCGATTGTATGAATGCGATTGTATGATTGTGATTGTATGATTGTGATTGTATGATTGTGATTGTACGATTGTGATAGTATGATTGTATTTGGGAGATTGTATTTCGCATATTGTAATTGTATGATTGCGATTGTATGATTGTGATTGTATGATTGTGATGTATGATTGTAATTGTATGATTATGATTGTTTGATTGTGATTGTATGATTGAGATTGTATGATTGTGATTGTATGCTTGCGATTGTATGAATGTGATTGTATGATTGTGATTGTATGATTGTGATTGTCTGATTGTGGTTGTATGATTGTGATTGTATGATTGAGATTGTATGATTGTGATTGTATGATTGCGATTGTATGACTGCGATTGTATGATTGCGATTGTATGATTGTGATTGCATGATTGTGATTGTATGATTGTGATTGTATGATTGTGATTGCATGAATGCGATTGTATGATTGTGATTGCATAATTGTGATTGTATGATTGTGATTGTATGATTGTGATTGTCTGATTGTGGTTGTATGATTGTGATTGTATGATTGTGATTGTATGATTGTGATTGTATGATTGTGATTGCATAATTGTGATTGTATGATTGTGATTGTATGATTGTGACTGTATGATTGTGATTGTCCGATTGTGGTTGTATGATTGTGATTGTATGATTGTGATTGTATGATTGTGAGAGTATGATTGTGACGGTATGATTGTGATTGTATGATCGTGATTGTATGATTGTGATTGTATGAGTGTGATTGTCTGATTGTGGCTGTGCGATTGTGATTGTACGATTGTGATTGTACGATTGTTATTGAATGATTGTGATTGTATGATTCTGATTGTATGATTGTGATTGCATGATTGTGATTGTATGATTGTGATTGCATGATTTTGAATGTATGATTGTGATTGCATGATTGTGATTGCATGATTGTGATTGTATGATTGTGATTGTATGATTGCGATTGTATGAATGCGATTGTATGATTGTGATTGTATGATTGTGATTGCATAATTGTGATTGTATGATTGTGATTGTATGATTGTGATTGTATGATTGTGATTGTCTGATTGTGGTTGTATGATTGTGATTGTATGATTGAGATTGTATGATTGTGATTGTATGATTGCGATTGTATGACTGCGATTGTATGATTGCGATTGTATGATTGTGATTGTATGATTGTGATTGTATGATTGTGATTGTGTGATTGTGATTGTATGATTATGATTGTATGATTGTGATTGTATGATTAAGATTGTATGATTGTATTTGGGAGATTGTAATTGTATGATTGCGATTGTATGATTGTGATTGTATGATTGCGATTGTATGATTGTGATTGTATGATTGTGATGTATGATTGTAATTGTATGATTATGATTGTATGATTGTGATTGTATGATTGTGATGGTATGATTGTGATTGTATGATTGCGATTGTATGATTGTATTTGGGAGATTGTAGTTGGGAGATTGTATTTGGGAGATTGTAATTGTATGATTGCGATTGTATGATTGTGATTGTATGATTGCGATTATATGATTGTGATTGTATGATTATGATTGTATTTTTGTGATTGTATGATTGTGATTGTATGATTGTGATTGTATGATTGTGATTGTATGATTGCGATTGTATGAATGCGATTGTATGATTGTGATTGCATAATTGTGATTGTATGATTTTGATTGTATGATTGTGATTGTATGATTGTGATTGTATGATTGTGATTGTATGATTGTGAACGTATGATTGTGATTGTATGATTGTATTTGGGAGATTGTAGTTGGGAGATTGTAATTGTATGATTGCGATTGTATGGTTGTGATTGTATGATTGCGATTGTATGATTGTGATTGTATGATTGTGATGTATGATTGTAATTGTATGATTATGATTGTATGATTGTGATTGCATAATTGTGATTGTAAGATTGCGATTGTATGATTGTGATGGTATGATTGTGATTGTATGACTGTGATTGTATGATTGTGATTGTATGATTGTGATTGTATGATTGTGATTGTATGATTGTGAAAGTATGATTGTGATGGTATGATTGTGATTGTATGATTGTGATTGTATGATTGCGATTGTATGAGTGTTATTGTCTGATTGTGGCTGTGCGATTGTGATTGTACGATTGTTATTGAATGATTGTGATTGTATGATTCTGATTGTATGATTGTGATTGCATGATTGTGATTGTATGATTGTGATTGCATGATTTTGAATGTATGATTGTGATTGTATGATTGTGATTGCATGATTGTGATTGTATGATTGTGATTGTATGATTGTGATTGTCTGATTGTGGTTGTATGATTGTGATTGTATGATTGAGATTGTATGATTGTGATTGTATGATTGTGATTGTATGATTGTGATTGTCTGATTGTGATTGTATGATTGTGATTGTATGATTGTGATTGTATGATTGTGATTGTATGATTGTGATTGTATGATTGTGATTGTATGATTGTGAACGTATGATTGTGATTGTATGATTATGATTGTATGATTGTGATTGTATGATTGTGATTGTATGATTGTATTTGGGAGATTGTAATTGTATGATTGCGATTGTATGATTGTGATTGTATGATTGCGATTGTATGATTGCGATTGTATGATTGTGATGTATGATTGTAATTGTATGATTATGATTGTATGATTGTGATTGTATGATTGTCATTGCATGATTGTGATTGTATGATTGTGATTGCATGATTTTGAATGTATGATTGTGATTGTATGATTGTGATGTATGATTCTAATTGTATGATTATGATTGTATGATTGTGATTGTATGATTGTGATTGTATGATTGTGATTGTATGATTGTATTTGGGAGATTGTATTTGGGAGATTGTATTTGGGAGACTGTAATTGTATGATTGCGGTTGTATGATTGTGATTGTATGATTGCGATTGTATGATTGTATTTGGGAGATTGTAGTTGGGAGATTGTATTTGGGAGATTGTATTTGGGAGATTGTAATTGTATGATTGCGATTGTATGATTGTGATTGTATGATTGCGATTGTATGATTGTGATTGTATAATTGTGTGTTAAGTTATCCTATCTGAGCACAATTCAACACCACAATGAACAATTTTGCTCGTTTTGCACGAATTTTGCTCGTTTTGAACGAATTTTGCTCATTTTCGAACGATTCAGCCTCTAATTCGCACATATCCGCTGTAATTCGCCTCTGTACTATCTAGTTATGTTATGTTATCCTATCTGAGCACAATTCAACACCACAATGAACAATTTTGCTCGTTTTGCACGAATTATGCTCATTTTCGCACGATTCAGCCTCTAATTCGCACATATCCGCTGTGATTCGACTCTGTACTATCTAGTTATGTTAAGTTATCGTAACTGAGCACAATTCAATACGACAATGAACAATTTTGCTCGTTTTGAACGAATTATGCTCACTTTCGCACGATTCAGCCTCTAATTCGCACATATCCGCTGTAATTCGACTCTGTACTATCGAGTTATGTTAAGTGATTCTATCTGAGCACAATTCAACACCACAATGAACAATTTTGCTCGTTTTGCACGAATTTTGCTCGTTTTGAACGATTCAGCCTCTAATTCGCACATATCCGCTGTAATTCGACTCTGTACTATCTAGTTATGTTAAGTTATCGTAACTGAGCACAATTCAACACGACAATGAACAATTTTGCTCGTTTTGAACGAATTATGCTCACTTTCGCACGATTCAGACTCTAATTCGCACATATCCGCTGTAATTCGACTCTGTACTATCGAGTTATGTTAAGTTATCCTATCTGAGCACAATTCAACACCACAATGAACAATTTTGCTCGTTTTGCACGAATTTTGCTCATTTTCGCACGATTCAGCCTCTAATTCGCACATATCCGCTGTGATTCGACTCTGTCCCATCTAGATATGTTAAGTTATCGTAACTGAGCACAATTCGACACCACAATGAACAATTTTGCTCGTAATGAAAGAATAATGCTCATTTTCACACGATTCAGCCTCTAATTCGCACATATCTTCTGTAATTCGACTCTGTACTATCTAGTTATGTTAGGTTATGGTAACTGAGCACAATTCAACACCACAATGAACAATTTTGCTCGTTTTGAACGAATTATGCTCACTTTCGCACGATTCAGCCTCTAATTCGCACATATCCGCTGCAATTCGACTCTGTACTATCTAGTTATGTTAAGTTATCCTATCTGAGCACAATTCAACACCGCAACGAACAATTTTGCTCGTTCTGCACGAATTATGCTCATTTTCGCACGATTCAGCCTCTAATTCGCACATATCCGATGCAATTCGACTCTGTACTATCTAGTTATGTTAAGTTATCCTATCTGAGCACAATTCAACACCACAATGAACAATTTTGCTCGTTTTGAACGAATTTTGCTCATTTTCGAACGATTCAGCCTCTAATTCGCACATATCCGCTGTAATTCCACTCTGTGCTATCTAGTAATGCTAAGTTATCCTATCTGAGCACAATTCAACACCACAATGAACAATTTTGCTCGTTTTGATCGAATTCTGCTCATTTTCGCACGATTCAGCCTCTAATTCGCACATATCCGCTGCAATTCGACTCTGTACTATCTAGTTATGTTAGGTTATGGAAACTGAGGACAATTCAACACCACAATGAACAATTTTGCTCGTTTTGAACGAATTATGCTCATTTTCGCACGATTCAGCCTCTAATTCGCACATATCCGCTGCAATTCGACTCTGTACTATCTAGTCATGTTAAGTTATCGTAACTGAGCACAATTCGACACCACAATGAACAATTTTGCTCGTTTTGAACGAATTATGCTCATTTTCGCACGATTCAGCCTCTAATTCGCACATATCCGCTGTAATTTGACTCTGTACTATCTAGTTATGTTAAGTTATCGTAACTGAGCACAATTCAACACCACAATGAACAATTTTGCTCGTTTTGCACGAATTATGCTCATTTTCGCACGATTCAGCCTCTAATTCGCACATATCCGCTGTAATTCCACTCTGTGCTATCTAGTTATGTTAAGTTATCCTATCTGAGCACAATTCAACACCACAATGAACAATTTTGCTCGTTTTGCACGAATTATGCTCATTTTCGCACGATTCAGCCTCTAATTCGCACATATCCGCTGTAATTCCACTCTGTGCTATCTAGTTATGTTAAGTTATCCTATCTGAGCACAATTCAACACCACAATGAACAATTTTGCTCGTTTTGAACGAATTATGCTCATTTTCGCACGATTCAGCCTCTAATTCGCACATATCCGCTGTAATTCGACTCTGTACTATCTAGTCATGTTAAGTTATCGTAACTGAACACAATTCAACACCAGAATGAACAATTTTGCTCGTTTTGAACGAATTATGCTCATTTTCGCACGATTCAGCCTCTAATTCGCACATATCCGCTGTAATTCCACTCTGTGCTATCTAGTTATGTTAAGTTATCCTATCTGAGCACAATTTAACACCACAATGAACATTTTTGCTCGTTTTGAACGAATTATGCTCATTTTCGCACGATTCAGCCTCTAATTCGCACATATCCGCTGTAATTCGACTCTGTACTATCTAGTCATGTTAAGTTATCGTAACTGAACACAATTCAACACCAGAATGAACAATTTTGCTCGTTTTGAACGAATTATGCTCATTTTCGCACGATTCAGCCTCTAATTCGCACATATCCGCTGTAATTCGACTCTGTACTATCTAGTCATGTTAAGTTATCGTAACTGAGCACAATTCAACACCACAATGAACAATTTTGCTCGTTTTGAACGAATTATGCTCATTTTCGCACGATTCAGCCTCTAATTCGCACATATCCGCTGCAATTCGACTCTGTACTATCTAGTTATGTTAAGTTATCCTATCTGAGCACAATTCGACACCACAATGAACAATTTTGCTCGTTTTGCACGAATTATGCTCATTTTCGCACGATTCAGCCTCTAATTCGCACATATCCGCTGTGATTCGACTCTGTCCCATCTAGTTATGTTAAGTTATCGTAACTGAGCACAATTCGACACCACAATGAACAATTTTGCTCGTTTTGAACGAATTATGCTCATTTTCGCACGATTCAGCCTCTAATTCGCACATATCCGCTGTAATTTGACTCTGTACTATCTAGTTATGTTAAGTTATCGTAACTGAGCACAATTCAACACCACAATGAACAATTTTGCTCGTTTTGCACGAATTATGCTCATTTTCGCACCATTCAGCCTCTAATTCGCACATATCCGCTGTAATTCCACTCTGTGCTATCTAGTTATGTTAAGTTATCCTATCTGAGCACAATTCAACACCACAATGAACAATTTTGCTCGTTTTGTACGAATTATGCTCATTTTCGCACGATTCAGCCTCTAATTCGCACATATCCGCTGCAATTCGACTCTGTACTATCTAGTTATGTTAAGTTATCCTATCTGAACACAATTCGACACAACAATGAACAATTTTGCTCGTTTTGCACGAATTATGCTCATTTTCGCACGATTCAGCCTCTAATTCGCACATATCCGCTGTAATTCCACTCTGTGCTATCTAGTTATGTTAAGTTATCCTATCTGAGAACAATTCAACACCACAATGAACAATTTTGCTCGTTTTGATCGAATTCTGCTCATTTTCGCACGATTCAGCCTCTAATTCGCACATATCCGCTGTAATTCCACTCTGTACTATCTAGTTATGTTAAGTTATCCTATCTGAGCACAATGCGACACCACAATGAACAATTTTGCTCGTTTTGCACGAATTATGCTCATTTTCGCACGATTCAGCCTCTAATTCGCACATATCCGCTGTAATTTGACTCTGTACTATCTAGTTATGTTAAGTTATCGTAACTGAGCACAATTCAACACCACAATGAACAATTTTGCTCGTTTTGCACGAATTATGCTCATTTTCGCACGATTCAGCCTCTAATTCCCACATATCCGCTGTAATTCCACTCTGTGCTATCTAGTTATGTTAAGTTATCCTATCTGAGCACAATTCAACACCACAATGAACAATTTTGCTCGTTTTGCACGAATTATGCTCATTTTCGCACGATTCAGCCTCTAATTCGCACATATCCGCTGCAATTCGACTCTGTACTATCTAGTTATGTTAAGTTATCCTATCTGAGCACAATTCGACACCACAATGAACAATTTTGCTCGCTTTGCACGAATTATGCTCATTTTCGCACGATTCAGCCTCTAATTCGCACATATCCGCTGCAATTCGACTCTGTACTATCTAGTTATGTTAAGTTATCCTATCTGAGCACAATTCGACACCACAATGAACAATTTTGCTCGTTTTGAACGAATTTTGCTCATTTTCGAACGATTCAGCCTCTAATTCGCACATATCCGCTGTAATTCCACTCTGTGCTATCTAGTTATGTTAAGTTATCCTATCTGAGCACAATTCAACACCACAATGAACAATTTTGCTCGTTTTGAACGAATTATGCTCATTTTCGCACGATTCAGCCTCTAATTCGCACATATCCGCTGTAATTCGACTCTGTACTATCTAGTCATGTTAAGTTATCGTAACTGAACACAATTCAACACCAGAATGAACAATTTTGCTCGTTTTGAACGAATTATGCTCATTTTCGCACGATTCAGCCTCTAATTCGCACATATCCGCTGTAATTCGACTCTGTACTATCTAGTCATGTTAAGTTATCGTAACTGAGCACAATTCAACACCACAATGAACAATTTTGCTCGTTTTGATCGAATTATGCTCATTTTCGAACGATTCAGCCTCTAATTCGCACATATCCGCTGTAATTCCACTCTGTGCTATCTAGTTATGTTAAGTTATCCTATCTGAGCACAATTCAACACCACAATGAACAATTTTGCTCGTTTTGAACGAATTATGCTCATTTTCGCACGATTCAGCCTCTAATTCGCACATATCCGCTGTAATTCGACTCTGTACTATCTAGTCATGTTAAGTTATCGTAACTGAACACAATTCAACACCAGAATGAACAATTTTGCTCGTTTTGAACGAATTATGCTCATTTTCGCACGATTCAGCCTCTAATTCGCACATATCCGCTGTAATTCGACTCTGTACTATCTAGTCATGTTAAGTTATCGTAACTGAGCACAATTCAACACCACAATGAACAATTTTGCTCGTTTTGAACGAATTATGCTCATTTTCGCACGATTCAGCCTCTAATTCGCACATATCCGCTGCAATTCGCCTCTGTACTATCTAGTTATGTTAAGTTATCCTATCTGAGCACAATTCGACACCACAATGAACAATTTTGCTCGTTTTGCACGAATTATGCTCATTTTCGCACGATTCAGCCTCTAATTCGCACATATCCGCTGTAATTCCACTCTGTGCTATCTAGTTATGTTAAGTTATCCTATCTGAGCACAATTCAACACCACATTGAACAATTTTGCTCGTTTTGAACGGATTATGCTCATTTTCGCACGATTCAGCCTCTAATTCGCACATATCCGCTGCAATTCGACTCTGTACTATCTAGTTATGTTAAGTTATCCTATCTGAGCACAATTCAACACCACAACGAACAATTTTGCTCGTTTTGCACGAATTATGCTCATTTTCGCACGATTCAGCCTCTAATTCGCACATATCCGCTGCAATTCGACTCTGTACTATCTAGTTATGTTAAGTTATCCTATCTGAGCACAATTCAACACCACAATGAACAATTTTGCTCGTTTTGCACGAATTTTGCTCGTTTTGAACGAATTTTGCTCATTTTCGAACGATTCAGCCTCTAATCCGCACATATCCGCTGTAATTCAACTCTGTACTATCTAGTTATGTTCAGGTTATGGTAACTGAGCACAATTCGACACCACAATGAACAATTGTGCTCGTTTTGCACGAATTATGCTCATTTTCGCACGATTCAGCCTCTAATTCGCACATATCCGCTGTAATTCGACTCTGTGCTATCTAGTTATGTTAAGTTATCCTATCTGAGCACAATTCAACACCACAATGAACAATTTTGCTCGTTTTGCACGAATTATGCTCATTTTCGCACGATTCAGCCTCTAATTCGCACATATCCGCTGTAATTCCACTCTGTGCTATCTAGTTATGTTAAGTTATCCTATCTGAGAACAATTCAACACCACAATGAACAATTTTGCTCGTTTTGATCGAATTCTGCTCATTTTCGCACGATTCAGCCTCTAATTCGAACATATCCGCTGCAATTCGACTCTGTACTATCTAGTTATGTTAGGTTATGGTAACTGAGGACAATTCAACACCACAATGAACAATTTTGCTCGTTTTGAACGAATTATGCTCATTTTCGCAGGATTCAGCCTCTAATTCGCACATATCCGCTGCAATTCGACTCTGTACTATCTAGTCATGTTAAGTTATCGTAACTGAGCACAATTCGACACCACAATGAACAATTTTGCTCGTTTTGAACGAATTATGCTCATTTTCGCACGATTCAGCCTCTAATTCGCACATATCCGCTGTAATTTGACTCTGTAATATCTAGTTATGTTAAGTTATCGTAACTGAGCACAATTCAACACCACAATGAACAATTTTGCTCGTTTTGCACGAATTATGCTCATTTTCGCACGACTCAGCCTCTAATTCCCACATATCCGCTGTAATTCCACTCTGTGCTATCTAGTTATGTTAAGTTATCCTATCTGAGCACAATTCAACACCACAATGAACAATTTTGCTCGTTTTGCACGAATTATGCTCATTTTCGCACGATTCAGCCTCTAATTCGCACATATCCGCTGCAATTCGACTCTGTACTATCTAGTTATGTTAAGTTATCCTATCTGAGCACAATTCGACACCACAATGAACAATTTTGCTCGCTTGGCACGAATTATGCTCATTTTCGCACGATTCAGCCTCTAATTCGCACATATCCGCTGCAATTCGACTCTGTACTATCTAGTTATGTTAAGTTATCCTATCTGAGCACAATTCGACACCACAATGAACAATTTTGCTCATTTTCGAACGATTCAGCCTCTAATTCGCACATATCCGCTGTAATTCCACTCTGTGCTATCTAGTTATGTTAAGTTATCCTATCTGAGCACAATTCAACACCACAATGATCAATTTTGCTCGTTTTGAACGAATTATGCTCATTTTCGCACGATTCAGCCTCTAATTCGCACATATCCGGTGCAATTCGACTCTGTACTATCTAGTTATGTTAAGTTATCCTATCTAAGAACAATTCGACACCACAACGAACAATTTTGCTCGTTTTGCACGAATTATACTCATTTTCGCACGATTCAGCCGCTAATTCGCACATATCCGCTGCAATTCGACTCTGTACTATCTAGTTATGTTAAGTTATCCTATCTGACCACAATTCAACACCACAATGAACAATTTTGCTCGTTTTGCACGAATTTTGCTCGTTTTGCACGGATTATGCTCATTTTCGCACGATTCAGCCTCTAATTCGCACATATCCGCTGCAATTCGACTCTGTACTATCTAGTTATGTTAAGTTATCCTATCTGAGCACAATTCAACACCACAACGAACAATTTTGCTCGTTTTGCATGAATTATGCTCATTTTCGCACGATTCAGCCTCTAATTCGCACATATCCGCTGCAATTCGACTCTGTACTCTCTAGTTATGTTAAGTTATCCTATCTGAGCACAATTCAACACCACAATGAACAATTTTGCTCGTTTTGCACGAATTTTGCTCGTTTTGAACGAATTTTGCTCATTTTCGAACGATTCAGCCTCTAATCCGCACATATCCGCTGTAATTCGACTCTGTACTATCTAGTTATGTTCAGGTTATGGTAACTGAGCACAATTCGACACCACAATGAACAATTTTGCTCGTTTTGAACGAATTATGCTCATTTTCGCACGATTCAGCCTCTAATTCGCACATATCCGCTGTAATTCGACTCTGTACTATCTAGTCATGTTAAGTTATCGTAACTGAGCACAATTCAACACCACAATGAACAATTTTGCTTAGTTTGAACGAATTATGCTCATTTTCGCACGATTCAGCCTCTAATTCGCACATATCCGCTGCAATTCGACTCTGTACTATCTAGTTATGTTAAGTTATCCTATCTGAGCGCAATTCAACACCACAATGAACAATTTTGCTCGTTTTGCACGAATTTTGCTCGTTTTGAACGAATTTTGCTCATTTTCGAACGATTCAGCCTCTAATTCGCACATATCCGCTGTAATTCGACTCTGTACTATCTAGTTATGTTAAGTTATCCTATCTGAGCACAATTCGACACCACAATGAACAATTTTGCTCGTTTTGCACGAATTATGCTCATTTTCGCACGATTCAGCCTCTAATTCGCACATATCCGCTGCAATTCGACTCTGTACTATCTAGTTATGTTAAGTTATCCTATCTGGGCACAATTCGTCACCACAATGAACAATTTTGCTCGTTTTGCACGAATTATGCTCATTTTCGCACGATTCAGCCTCTAATTCGCACATATCCGCTGTAATTCGACTCTGTACTACCTAGTCATGTTATGTTATCGTAACTGAGCACAATTCAACACCACAATGAACAATTTTGCTCGTTTTGAACGAATTATGCTCATTTTCGCACGATTCGGCCTCTAATTCGCACATATCCGCTGTAATTCGACTCTGTACTATCTAGTCATGTTAAGTTATCCTATCTGAGCACAATTCGACACCACAATGAACAATTTTGCTCGTTTTGCACGAATTATGCTCATTTTCGCACGATTCAGCCTCTAATTCGCACATATCCGCTGTAATTCGACTCTGTACTATCTAGTTATGTTAAGTTATCCTATCTGAGCACAATTCAACACCACAATGAACAATTTTGCTCGTTTTGCACGAATTATGCTCATTTTCGCACGATTCAGCCTCTAATTCGCGCATATCCGCTGTGATTCGACTCTGTCCCATCTAGTTATGTTAAGTTATCGTAACTGAGCACAATTCGACACCACAATGAACAATTTTGCTCGTAATGAAAGAATAATGCTCATTTTCGCACGATTCTGTCTCTAATTCGCACATATCCGCTGTGATTCGACTCTGTCCCATCTAGTTATGTTAAGTTATCGTAACTGAGCAGAATTCGACACCACAATGAACAATTTTGCTCGTTTTGAACGAATTTTGCTCATTTTCGAATGATTCAGCCTCTAATTCGCACATATCCGCTGTAATTCCACTCTGTGCTATCTAGTCATGTTAAGTTATCCTATCTGAGCACAATTCGACACCACAATGAACAATTTTGCTCGTTTTGCACGAATTATGCTCATTTTCGCACGATTCAGCCTCTAATTCGCACATATCCGCTGTAATTCGACTCTGTACTATCTAGTTATGTTAAGTTATCCTATCTGAGCACAATTCGACACCACAATGAACAATTTTGCTCGTTTTGCACGAATTATGCTCATTTTCGCACGATTCAGCCTCTAATTCGCACATATCCGCTGTAATTCCACTCTGTGCTATCTAGTTATGTTAAGTTATCCTATCTGACCACAATTCAACACCACAATGAACAATTTTGCTCGTTTTGCACGAATTATGCTCATTTTCGCACGATTCAGCCTCTAATTCGCACATATCCGCTGTAATTCCACTCTGTGCTATCTAGTTATGTTAAGTTATCCTATCTGAGCACAATTCAACACCACAATGAACAATTTTGCTCGTTTTGAACGAATTATGCTCATTTTCGCACGATTCAGACTCTAATTCGCACATATCCGCTGCAATTCGACTCTGTACTATCTAGTTATGTTAAGTTATCCTATCTGAGCACAATTCAACACCACAACGAACAATTTTGCTCGTTTTGCACGAATTTTGCGCGTTTTGAACGAATTTTGCTCATTTTCGAACGATTCAGCCTCTAATTCGCACATATCCGCTGTAATTCGACTCTGTACTATCTAGTTATGTTAAGTTATCCTATCTGAGCACAATTCGACACCACAATGAACAATTTTGCTCGTTTTGCACGAATTATGCTCATTTTCGCACGATTCAGCCTCTCATTCGCACATATCCGCTGCAATTCGACTCTGTACTATCTAGTTATGTTAAGTTATCCTATCTGGGCACAATTCGACACCACAATGAACAATTTTGCTCGTTTTGCACGAATTATGCTCATTTTCGCACGATTCAGCCTCTAATTCGCACATATCCGCTGTAATTCGACTCTGTACTACCTAGTCATGTTATGTTATCCTATCTGGGCACAATTCGACACCACAATGAACAATTTTGCTCGTTTTGAACGAATTATGCTCATTTTCGCACGATTCGGCCTCTAATTCGCACATATCCGCTGTAGTTCGACTCTGTACTATCTAGTCATGTTAAGTTATCGTAACTGAGCACAATTCAACACCACAATGAACAATTTTGCTCGTTTTGAACGAATTATGCTCATTTTCGCACGATTCAGCCTCTAATTCGCACATATCCGCTGTAATTCGACTCTGTACTATCTGGTTATGTTAAGTTATCCTATCTGAGCACAATTCGACACCACACTGAACAATTTTGCTCGTTTTGCACGAATTATGCTCATTTTCGCACGATTCAGCCTCTAATTCGCACATATCCACTGTAATTCCACTCTGTGCTATCTAGTTATGTTAAGTTATCCTATCTGAGCACAATTCAACACCACAATGAACAATTTTGCTCGTTTTGCACGAATTATGCTCATTTTCGCACGATTCAGCCTCTAATTCGCACATATCCGCTGTGATTCGACTCTGTCCCATCTAGTTATGTTAAGTTATCGTAACTGAGCAGAATTCGACACCACAATGAACAATTTTGCTCGTTTTGAACGAATTTTGCTCATTTTCGAACGATTCAGCCTCTAATTCGCACATATCCGCTGTAATTCCACTCTGTGCTATCTAGTTATGTTAAGTTATCCTATCTGAGCACAATTCAACACCAGAATGAACAATTTTGCTCGTTTTGAACGAATTATGCTCATTTTCGCACGATTCAGCCTCTAATTCGCACATATCCGCTGTAATTCGACTCTGTACTATCTAGTCATGTTAAGTTATCGTAACTGAACACAATTCAACACCACAATGAACAATTTTGCTCGTTTTGAATGAATTATGCTCATTTTCGCACGATTCAGCCTCTAATTCGCACATATCCGCTGTAATTCGACTCTGTACTATCTAGTCATGTTAAGTTATCGTAACTGAGCACAATTCAACACCACAATGAACAATTTTTCTCGTTTTGAACGAATTATGCTCATTTTCGCACGATTCAGCCTCTAATTCGCACATATCCGGTGCAATTCGACTCTGTACTATCTAGTTATGTTAAGTTATCCTATCTAAGCACAATTCGACACCACAACGAACAATTTTGCTCGTTTTGCACGAATTATACTCATTTTCGCACGATTCAGCCGCTAATTCGCACATATCCGCTGCAATTCGACTCTGTACTATCTAGTTATGTTAAGTTATCCTATCTGAGCACAATTCAACACCACAATGAACAATTTTGCTCGTTTTGCACGAATTTTGCTCGTTTTGAACGAATTTTGCTCATTTTCGAACGATTCAGCCTCTAATTCGCACATATCCGCCGTAATTCGACTCTGTACTATCTAGTTATGTTAAGTTATCCTATCTGAGCACAATTCGACACCACAATGAACAATTTTGCTCGTTTTGCACGAATTATGCTCATTTTCGCACGATTCAGCCTCTAATTCGCACATATCCGCTGCAATTCGACTCTGTACTATCTAGTTATGTTAAGTTATCCTATCTGGGCACAATTCGACACCACAATGAACAATTTTGCTCGTTTTGCACGGATTATGCTCATTTTCGCACGATTCAGCCTCTAATTCGCACATATCCGCTGCAATTCGACTCTGTACTATCTAGTTATGATAAGTTATCCTATCTGAGCACAATTCGACACCACAATGAACAATTTTGCTCGTTTTGCACGAATTATGCTCATTTTTGCACGATTCAGCCTCTAATTCGCACATATCCGCTGCAATTCGACTCTGTACTATCTAGTTATGTTAAGTTATCCTATCTGGGCACAATTCGACACCACAATGAACAATTTTGCTCGTTTTGCACGAATTATGCTCATTTTCGCACGATTCAGCCTCTCATTCGCACATATCCGCTGCAATTCGACTCTGTACTATCTAGTTATGTTAAGTTATCCTATCTGGGCACAATTCGACACCACAATGAACAATTTTGCTCGTTTTGCACGAATTATGCTCATTTTCGCACGATTCAGCCTCTAATTCGCACATATCCGCTGTAATTCGACTCTGTACTACCTAGTCATGTTATGTTATCCTATCTGGGCACAATTCGACACCACAATGAACAATTTTGCTCGTTTTGAACGAATTATGCTCATTTTCGCACGATTCGGCCTCTAATTCGCACATATCCGCTGTAGTTCGACTCTGTACTATCTAGTCATGTTAAGTTATCGTAACTGAGCACAATTCAACACCACAATGAACAATTTTGCTCGTTTTGAACGAATTATGCTCATTTTCGCACGATTCAGCCTCTAATTCGCACATATCCGCTGTAATTCGACTCTGTACTATCTAGTTATGTTAAGTTATCCTATCTGAGCACAATTCGACACCACACTGAACAATTTTGCTCGTTTTGCACGAATTATGCTCATTTTCGCACGATTCAGCCTCTAATTCGCACATATCCACTGTAATTCCACTCTGTGCTATCTAGTTATGTTAAGTTATCCTATCTGAGCACAATTCAACACCACAATGAACAATTTTGCTCGTTTTGCACGAATTATGCTCATTTTCGCACGATTCAGCCTCTAATTCGCACATATCCGCTGTGATTCGACTCTGTCCCATCTAGTTATGTTAAGTTATCGTAACTGAGCAGAATTCGACACCACAATGAACAATTTTGCTCGTTTTGAACGAATTTTGCTCATTTTCGAACGATTCAGCCTCTAATTCGCACATATCCGCTGTAATTCCACTCTGTGCTATCTAGTTATGTTAAGTTATCCTATCTGAGCACAATTCAACACCACAATGAACAATTTGCTCGTTTTGAACGAATTATGCTCATTTTCGCACGATTCAGCCTCTAATTCGCACATATCCGCTGTAATTCGACTCTGTACTATCTAGTCATGTTAAGTTATCGTAACTGAACACAATTCAACACCACAATGAACAATTTTGCTCGTTTTGAATGAATTATGCTCATTTTCGCACGATTCAGCCTCTAATTCGCACATATCCGCTGTAATTCGACTCTGTACTATCTAGTCATGTTAAGTTATCGTAACTGAGCACAACTCAACACCACAATGAACAATTTTTCTCGTTTTGAACGAATTATGCTCATTTTCGCACGATTCAGCCTCTAATTCGCACATATCCGGTGCAATTCGACTCTGTACTATCTAGTTATGTTAAGTTATCCTATCTAAGCACAATTCGACACCACAACGAACAATTTTGCTCGTTTTGCACGAATTATACTCATTTTCGCACGATTCAGCCGCTAATTCTCGCACATATCCGCTGCAATTCGACTCTGTACTATCTAGTTATGTTAAGTTATCCTATCTGAGCACAATTCAACACCACAATGAACAATTTTGCTCGTTTTGCACGAATTTTGCTCGTTTTGAACGAATTTTGCTCATTTTCGAACGATTCAGCCTCTAATTCGCACATATCCGCCGTAATTCGACTCTGTACTATCTAGTTATGTTAAGTTATCCTATCTGAGCACAATTCGACACCACAATGAACAATTTTGCTCGTTTTGCACGAATTATGCTCATTTTCGCACGATTCAGCCTCTAATTCGCACATATCCGCTGCAATTCGACTCTGTACTATCTAGTTATGTTAAGTTATCCTATCTGGGCACAATTCGACACCACAATGAACAATTTTGCTCGTTTTGCACGGATTATGCTCATTTTCGCACGATTCAGCCTCTAATTCGCACATATCCGCTGCAATTCGACTCTGTACTATCTAGTTATGTTAAGTTATCCTATCTGAGCACAATTCAACACCACAACGAACAATTTTGCTCGTTTTGCACGAATTATGCTCATTTTCGCACGATTCAGCCTCTAATTCGCACATATCCGCTGCAATTCGACTCTGTACTATCTAGTTATGATAAGTTATCCTATCTGAGCACAATTCGACACCACAATGAACAATTTTGCTCGTTTTGCACGAATTATGCTCATTTTTGCACGATTCAGCCTCTAATTCGCACATATCCGCTGCAATTCGACTCTGTACTATCTAGTTATGTTAAGTTATCCTATCTGGGCACAATTCGACACCACAATGAACAATTTTGCTCGTTTTGCACGAATTATGCTCATTTTCGCACGATTCAGCCTCTAATTCGCACATATCCGCTGTAATTCGACTCTGTACTACCTAGTCATGTTATGTTATCGTAACTGAGCACAATTCAACACCACAATGAACAATTTT
The DNA here is from genome assembly GCF_050947335.1 of Megachile rotundata. NCBI lineage: Eukaryota > Metazoa > Arthropoda > Insecta > Hymenoptera > Megachilidae > Megachile > Megachile rotundata. Next base: position 41,581 of record NW_027473500.1, on the reverse strand, counting down.
GCTCGTTTTGAACGATTTATGCTCATTTTCGCACGATTCGGCCTCTAATTCGCACATATCTGCTGTAATGCGACTCTGTACTATCTAGTCATGTTAAGTTATCGTAACTGAGCACAATTCAACACCACAATGGACAATTTTGCTCGTTTTGAACGAATTATGCTCATTTTCGCACGATACAGCCTCTAATTCGCACATATCCGCTGTAATTCCACTCTGTGCTATCTAGTTATGTTAAGTTATCCTATCTGAGCACAATTCAACACCACAATGAACAATTTTGCTCGTTTTGAACGAATTATGCTCATTTTCGCACGATTCAGCCTCTAATTCGCACATATCCGGTGCAATTCGACTCTGTACTATCTAGTTATGTTAAGTTATCCTATCTAAGCACAATTCGACACCACAACGAACAATTTTGCTCGTTTTGCACGAATTATACTCATTTTCGCACGATTCAGCCGCTAATTCGCACATATCCGCTGCAATTCGACTCTGTACTATCTAGTTATGTTAAGTTATCCTATCTGAGCACAATTCAACACCACAATGAACAATTTTGCTCGTTTTGCACGAATTTTGCTCGTTTTGAACGAATTTTGCTCATTTTCGAACGATTCAGCCTCTAATTCGCACATATCCGCTGCAATTCGACTCTGTACTATCTAGTTATGTTAAGTTATCCTATCTGAGCACAATTCAACACCACAACGAACAATTTTGCTCGTTTTGCACGAATTATGCTCATTTTCGCACGATTCAGCCTCTAATTCGCACATATCCGCTGCAATTCGACTCTGTACTATCTAGTTATGATAAGTTATCCTATCTGAGCACAATTCGACACCACAATGAACAATTTTGCTCGTTTTGCACGAATTATGCTCATTTTCGCACGATTCAGCCTCTAATTCGCACATATCCGCTGTGATTCGACTCTGTCCCATCTAGTTATGTTAAGTTATCGTAACTGAGCACAATTCGACACCACAATGAACAATTTTGCTCGTTTTGAACGAATTATGCTCATTTTCGCACGATTCAGCCTCTAATTCGCACATATCCGCTGTAATTCGACTCTGTACTATCTAGTTATGTTAAGTTATCCTATCTGAGCACAATTCGACACCACAATGAACAATTTTGCTCGTTTTGCACGAATTATGCTCATTTTCGCACGATTCAGCCTCTAATTCGCACATATCCACTGTAATTCCACTCTGTGCTATCTAGTTATGTTAAGTTATCCTATCTGAGCACAATTCAACACCACAATGAACAATTTTGCTCGTTTTGCACGAATTATGCTCATTTTCGCACGATTCAGCCTCTAATTCGCACATATCCGCTGTGATTCGACTCTGTCCCATCTAGTTATGTTAAGTTATCGTAACTGAGCACAATTCGACACCACAATGAACAATTTTGCTCGTAATGAAAGAATAATGCTCATTTTCGCACGATTCTGTCTCTAATTCGCACATATCCGCTGTGATTCGACTCTGTCCCATCTAGTTATGTTAAGTTATCGTAACTGAGCAGAATTCGACACCACAATGAACAATTTTGCTCGTTTTGAACGAATTTTGCTCATTTTCGAACGATTCAGCCGCTAATTCGCACATATCCGCTGTAATTCCACTCTGTGCTATCTAGTTATGTTAAGTTATCCTATCTGAGCACAATTCAACACCACAATGAACAATTTTGCTCGTTTTGAACGAATTATGCTCATTTTCGCACGATTCAGCCTCTAATTCGCACATATCCGCTGTAATTCGACTCTGTACTATCTAGTCATGTTAAGTTATCGTAACTGAACACAATTCAACACCACAATGAACAATTTTGCTCGTTTTGAACGAATTATGCTCATTTTCGCACGATTCAGCCTCTAATTCGCACATATCCGCTGTAATTCGACTCTGTACTATCTAGTCATGTTAAGTTATGTATCTAAGCACAATTCGACACCACAACGAACAATTTTGCTCGTTTTGCACGAATTATACTCATTTTCGCACGATTCAGCCGCTAATTCGCACATATCCCCTGCAATTCGACTCGGTACTATCTAGTTATGTTAAGTTATCCTATCTGAGCACAATTCAACACCACAATGAACAATTTTGCTCGTTTTGCACGAATTTTGCTCGTTTTGAACGAATTTTGCTCATTTTCGAACGATTCAGCCTCTAATTCGCACATATCCGCTGTAATTCGACTCTGTACTATCTAGTTATGTTAAGTTATCGTAACTGAGCACAATTCAACACCACAATGAACAATTTTGCTCGTTTTGAACGAATTATGCTCATTTTCGCACGATTCAGCCTCTAATTCGCACATATCCGGTGCAATTCGACTCTGTACTATCTAGTTATGTTAAGTTATCCTATCTGAGCACAATTCAACACCACAATGAACAATTTTGCTCGTTTTGCACGAATTTTGCTCGTTTTGAACGAATTTTGCTCATTTTCGCACGATTCATCCTCTAATTCGCACATATCCGCCGCAATTCGACTCTGTACTATCTAGTTATGTTAAGTTATCCTATCTGAGCACAATTCGACACCACAACGAACAATTTTGCTCGTTTTGCACGAATTATACTCATTTTCGCACGATTCAGCCTCTAATTCGCACATATCCGCTGCAATTCGACTCTGTACTATCTAGTTATGTTAAGTTATCCTATCTGAGCACAATTCAACACCACAATGAACAATTTTGCTCGTTTTGCACGAATTATGCTCATTTTCGCACGATTCAGCCTCTAATTCGCACATATCCGCTGCAATTCGACTGTGTACTATCTAGTTATGTTAAGTTATCCTATCTGGGCACAATTCGACACCACAATGAACAATTTTGCTCGTTTTGCACGAATTATGCTCATTTTCGCACGATTCAGCCTCTAATTCGCACATATCCGCTGTAATTCGACTCTGTACTACCTAGTCATGTTATGTTATCGTAACTGAGCACAATTCAACACCACAATGAACAATTTTGCTCGTTTTGAACGAATTATGCTCATTTTCGCACGATTCGGCCTCTAATTCGCACATATCCGCTGTAATTCGACTCTGTACTATCTAGTCATGTTAAGTTATCCTATCTGAGCACAATTCAACACCACAACGAACAATTTTGCTCGTTTTGCACGAATTATGCTCATTTTCGCACGATTCAGCCTCTAATTCGCACATATCCGCTGTAATTCGACTCTGTACTATCTAGTTATGTTAAGTTATCCTATCTGAGCACAATTCGACACCACAATGAACAATTTTGCTCGTTTTGCACGAATTATGCTCATTTTCGCACGATTCTGTCTCTAATTCGCACATATCCGCTGTGACTCGACTCTGTCCCATCTAGTTATGTTAAGTTATCGTAACTGAGCAGAATTCGACACCACAATGAAAAATTTTGCTCGTAGTGAACGAATAATGCTCATTTTCGCACGATTCAGCCTCTAATTCGTACATATCTTCTGTAATTCGACTCTTTACTATCTAGTTATGTTAGGTTATGGTAACTGAGCACAATTCGACACCACAATGAGCAATTTTGCTCGTTTTGCACGAATTATGCTCATTTTCGCACGATTCAGGCTCTAATTCGCACATATCCGCTGTGATTCGACTCTGTCCCATCTAGTTATGTTAAGTTTCGTAACTGAGCACAATTCGACACCACAATGAACAATTTTGCTCGTAATGAAAGAATAATGCTCATTTTCGCACGATTCTGTCTCTAATTCGCACATATCCGCTGTGATTCGACTCTGTCCCATCTAGTTATGTTAAGTTATCGTAACTGAGCAGAATTCGACACCACAATGAACAATTTTGCTCGTTTTGAACGAATTATGCTCATTTTCGAACGATTCAGCCTCTAATTCGCACATATCCGCTGTAATTCGACTCTGTACTATCTAGTTATGTTAAGTTATACTATCTGAGCACAATTCGACACCACAATGAACAATTTTGCTCGTTTTGCACGAATTATGCTCATTTTCGCACGATTCAGCCTCTAATTCGCACATATCCGCTGCAATTCGACTCTGTACTATCTAGTTATGTTAAGTTATCCTATCTGGGCACAATTCGACACCACAATGAACAATTTTGCTCGTTTTGCACGAATTATGCTCATTTTCGCACGATTCAGCCTCTAATTCGCATATATCCGCTGTAATGCGACTCTGTACTACCTAGTCATGTTAAGTTATCGTAACTGAGCACAATTCAACACCACAATGAACAATTTTGCTCGTTTTGAGCGAATTATGCTCATTTTCGCACGATTCGGCCTCTAATTCGCACATATCCGCTGTAATTCGACTCTGTACTATCTAGTCATGTTAAGTTATCGTAACTGAGCACAATTGAACACCACAATGAAGAATTTTGCTCGTTTTGAACGAATTATGCTCATTTTCGCACGATTCAGCCTCTAATTCGCACATATCCGCTGTAATTCGACTCTGTACTATCTAGTCATGTTAAGTTATCGTAACTGAGCACAATTCAACACCACAATGAACAATTTTGCTCGTTTTGAACGAATTATGCTCATTTTCGCACGATTCAGCCTCTAATTCGCACATATCCGCTGTAATTCGACTCTGTACTATCTAGTCATGTTAAGTTATCGTAACTGAGCACAATTCAACACCACAATGAACAATTTTGCTCGTTTTGAACGAATTATGCTCATTTTCGCACGATTCAGCCTCTAATTCGCACATATCCGCTGTAATTCGACTCTGTACTATCTAGTTATGATAAGTTATCCTATCTGAGCACAATTCGACACCACAATGACCAATTTTGCTCGTTTTGCACGAATTATGCTCATTTTCGCACGATTCAGCCTCTAATTCGCACATATCCGCTGTGATTCGACTCTGTCCCATCTAGTTATGTTAAGTTATCGTAACTGAGCACAATTCGACACCACAATGAACAATTTTGCTCGTAATGAAAGAATAATGCTCATTTTCGCACGATTCTGTCTCTAATTCGCACATATCCGCTGTGATTCGACTCTGTCCCATCTAGTTATGTTAAGTTATCGTAACTGAGCAGAATTCGACACCACAATGAACAATTTTGCTCGTTTTGAACGAATTATGCTCATTTTCGCACGATTCAGCCTCTAATTCGCACATATCCGCTGTAATTCGACTCTGTACTATCTAGTTATGATAAGTTATCCTATCTGAGCACAATTCGACACCACAATGAACAATTTTGCTCGTTTTGCACGAATTATGCTCATTTTCGCACGATTCAGCCTCTAATTCGCACATATCCGCTGTGATTCGACTCTGTCCCATCTAGTTATGTTAAGTTATCGTAACTGAGCACAATTCGACACCACAATGAACAATTTTGCTCGTAATGAAAGAATAATGCTCATTTTCGCACGATTCTGTCTCTAATTCGCACATATCCGCTGTGATTCGACTCTGTCCCATCTAGTTATGTTAAGTTATCGTAACTGAGCAGAATTCGACACCACAATGAACAATTTTGCTCGTTTTGAACGAATTTTGCTCATTTTCGAACGATTCAGCCTCTAATTCGCACATATCCGCTGTAATTCCACTCTGTGCTATCTAGTTATGTTAAGTTATCCTATCTGAGCACAATTCAACACCACAATGAACAATTTTGCTCGTTTTGAACGAATTATGCTCATTTTCGCACAATTCAGCCTCTAATTCGCACATATCCGCTGTAATTCGACTCTGTACTATCTAGTCATGTTAAGTTATCGTAACTGAACACAATTCAACACCACAATGAACAATTTTGCTCGTTTTGAACGAATAATGCTCATTTTCGCACGATTCAGCCTCTAATTCGTACATATCTTCTGTAATTCGACTCTTTACTATCTAGTTATGTTAGGTTATGGTAACTGAGCACAATTCGACACCACAATGAACAATTTTGCTCGTTTTGCACGAATTATGCTCATTTTCGCACGATTCAGCCTCTAATTCGCACATATCCGGTGCAATTCGACTCTGTACTATCTAGTTATGTTAGGTTATCCTATCTAAGCACAATTCGACACCACAACGAACAATTTTGCTCGTTTTGCACGAATTATACTCATTTTCGCACGATTCAGCCGCTAATTCGCACATATCCGCTGCAATTCGACTCTGTACTATCTAGTTATGTTAAGTTATCCTATCTGAGCACAATTCAACACCACAATGAACAATTTTGCTCGTTTTGCACGAATTTTGCTCGTTTTGAACGAATTTTGCTCATTTTCGAACGATTCAGCCTCTAATTCGCACATATCCGCTGTAATTCGACTCTGTACCATCTAGTTATGTTAAGTTATCCTATCTGAGCACAATTCGACACCACAATGAACAATTTTGCTCGTTTTGCACGAATTATGCTCATTTTCGCACGATTCAGCCTCTAATTCGCACATATCCGCTGCAATTCGACTCTGTACTATCTAGTTATGTTAAGTTATCCTATCTGGGCACAATTCGACACCACAATGAACAATTTTGCTCGTTTTGAACGAATTATGCTCATTTTCGCACGATTCAGCCTCTAATTCGCACATATCCGCTGCAATTCGACTCTGTACTATCTAGTTATGTTAAGTTATCCTATCTGGGCACAATTCGACACCACAATGAACAATTTTGCTCGTTTTGAACGAATTATGCTCATTTTCGCACGATTCAGCCTCTAATTCGCACATATCCGCTGTAATTCGACTCTGTACTATCTAGTTATGTTAAGTTATCCTATCTGAGCACAATTCGACACCACAATGAACAATTTTGCTCGTTTTGCACGAATTATGCTCATTTTCGCACGATTCAGCCTCTAATTCGCACATATCCGCTGTAATTCGACTCTGTACTATCTAGTTATGTTAAGTTATCGTAACTGAGCACAATTCAACACCGCAACGAACAATTTTGCTCGTTCTGCACGAATTATGCTCATTTTCGCACGATTCAGCCTCTAATTCGCACATATCCGCTGTAATTCGACTCTGTACTATCTAGTTATGTTAAGTTATCCTATCTGAGCACAATTCGACACCACAATGAACAATTTTGCTCGTTTTGCACGAATTATGCTCATTTTCGCACGATTCAGCCTCTAGTTCGCACATATCCGCTGTAATTCGACTCTGTACTATCTAGTTATGTTAAGTTATCGTAACTGAGCACAATTCAACACCGCAACGAACAATTTTGCTCGTTCTGCACGAATTATGCTCATTTTCGCACGATTCAGCCTCTAATTCGCACATATCCGCTGCAATTCGACTCTGTACTATCTAGTTATGTTACGTTATCCTATCTGAGCGCAGTTCAACACCACAATGAACAATTTTGCTCGTTTTGCACGAATTTTGCTCGTTTTGAACGAATTTTGCTCATTTTCAAACGATTCAGCCTCTAATTCGCACATATCCGCTGTAATTCGACTCTGTACTATCTAGTTATGTTAAGTTATCCTATCTGAGCACAATTCGACACCACAATGAACAATTTTGCTCGTTTTGCACGAATTATGCTCATTTTCGCACGATTCAGCCTCTAATTCGCACATATCCGCTGTAATTCCACTCTGTGCTATCTAGTTATGTTAAGTTGTCCTATCTGAGCACAATTCAACACCACAATGAACAATTTTGCTCGTTTTGCACGAATTATGCTCATTTTCGCACGATTCAGCCTCTAACTCGCACATATCCGCTGCAATTCGACTCTGTACTATCTAGTTATGTTAAGTTATCCTATCTGGGCACAATTCGACACCACAATGAACAATTTTGCTCGTTTTGCACGAATTATGCTCATTTTCGCACGATTCAGCCTCTAATTCGCACATATCCGCTGTAATTCGACTCTGTACTACCTAGTCATGTTATGTTATCGTGACTGAACACAATTCAACACCACAATGAACAATTTTGCTCGTTTTGAACGAATTATGCTCATTTTCGCACGATTCGGCCTCTAATTCGCACATATCCGCTGTAATTCGACTCTGTACTATCTAGTCATGTTAAGTTATCCTATCTGAGCACAATTCAACACCACAATGAACGATTTTGCTCGTTTTGAACGAATTATGCTCATTTTCGCACGATTCAGCCTCTAATTCGCACATATCCGCTGTAATTCGAATCTGTACTATCTAGTCATGTTAAGTTATCGTAACTGAGCACAATTCAACACCACAATGAACAATTTTCCTCGTTTTGAACGAATTATGCTCATTTTCGCACGATTCAGCCTCTAATTCGCACATATCCGCTGTAATTCGACTCTGTACTATCTAGTTATGTTAAGTTATCCTATCTGAGCACAATTCAACACCGCAACGAACAATTTTGCTCGTTCTGCACGAATTATGCTGATTTTCGCACGATTCAGCCTCTAATTCGCACATATCCGCTGCAATTCGACTCTGTACTATCTAGTTATGTTACGTTATCCTATCTGAGCACAATTCAACACCACAATGAACAATTTTGCTCGTTTTGCACGAATTTTGCTAATTTTCGCACGATTCAGCCTCTAATTCGCACATGTAGGCTGTAATTCGACTCTGTACTATCTAGTTATGTTAAGTTGTCCTATCTGAGCACAATTCAACACCACAACGAACAATTTTGCTCGTTTTGCACGAATTATGCTCATTTTCGCACGATTCAGCCTCTAATTCGCACATATCCGCTGTAATTCGACTCTGTACTATCTAGTCATGTTAAGTTATCGTAACTGAGCACAATTCAACACCACAATGAACAATTTTGCTGGTTTTGAACGAATTATGCTCATTTTCGCACGATTCAGCCTCTAATTCGCACATATCCGCTGTAATTCGACTCTGCACTATCTAGTTATGTTAAGTTATCCTATCTGAGCACAATTCAACACCGCAACGAACAATTTTGCTCGTTCTGCACGAATTATGCTCATTTTCGCACGATTCAGCCTCTAATTCGCACATATCCGCTGCAATTCGACTCTGTACTATCTAGTTATGTTACGTTATCCTATCTGAGCACAGTTCAACACCACAATGAACAATTTTGCTCGTTTTGCACGAATTTTGCTCGTTTTGAACGAATTTTGCTCATTTTCGCACGATTCGGCCTCTAATTCGCACATATCCGCTGTAATTCGACTCTGTACTATCTAGTCATGTTAAGTTATCGTAACTGAGCACAATTCAACACCACAATGAACAATTTTGCTCGTTTTGAACGAATTATGCTCATTTTCGCACGATTCGGCCTCTAATTCGCACATATCCGCTGCAATTCGACTCTGTACTATCTAGTCATGTTAAGTTATCGTAACTGAGCACAATTCAACACCACAATGAACAATTTTCCTCGTTTTGAACGAATTATGCTCATTTTCGCACGATTCAGCCTCTAATTCGCACATATCCGCTGTAATTCGACTCTGTACTATCTAGTCATGTTAAGTTATCGTAACTGAGCACAATTCAACACCACAATGAACAATTTTGCTCGTTTTGAACGAATTATGCTCATTTTCGCACGATTCAGCCTCTAATTCGCACATATCCGCTGTAATTCTACTCTGTACTATCTAGTTATGTTAAGTTATCCTATCTGAGCACAATTCGACACCACAATGAACAATTTTGCTCGTTTTGCACGAATTATGCTCATTTTCGCACGATTCAGCCTCTAATTCGCACATATCCGCTGTAATTCCACTCTGTGCTATCTAGTTATGTTAAGTTGTCCTATCTGAGCACAATTCAACACCACAATGAACAATTTTGCTCGTTTTGAACGAATTATGCTCATTTTCGCACGATTCGGCCTCTAATTCGCACATATCCGCTGTAATTCGACTCTGTACTATCTAGTCATGTTAAGTTATCCTATCTGAGCATAATTCAACACCACAATGAACGATTTTGCTCGTTTTGAACGAATTATGCTCATTTTCGCACGATTCGGCCTCTAATTCGCACATATCCGCTGTAATTCGACTCTGTACTATCTAGTCATGTTAAGTTATCCTATCTGAGCACAATTCAACACCACAATGAACGATTTTGCTCGTTTTGAACGAATTATGCTCATTTTCGCACGATTCAGCCTCTAATTCGCACATATCCGCTGTAATTCGACTCTGTACTATCTAGTCATGTTAAGTTATCGTAACTGAGCACAATTCAACACCACAATGAACAATTTTGCTCGTTTTGAACGAATTATGCTCATTTTCGCACGATTCAGCCTCTAATTCGCACATATCCGCTGTAATTCGACTCTGTACTATCTAGTTATGTTAAGTTATCCTATCTGAGCACAATTCAACACCGCAACGAACAATTTTGCTCGTTCTGCACGAATTATGCTCATTTTCGCACGATTCAGCCTCTAATTCGCACATATCCGCTGCAATTCGACTCTGTACTATCTAGTTATGTTACGTTATCCTATCTGAGCGCAGTTCAACACCACAATGAACAATTTTGCTCGTTTTGCACGAATTTTGCTCGTTTTGCACGAATTATGCTCATTTTCGCACGATTCAGCCTCTAATTCGCACATATCCGCTGCAATTCGACTCTGTACTATCTAGTTATGTTAAGTTATCCTATCTGGGCACAATTCGACACCACAATGAACAATTTTGCTCGTTTTGCACGAATTATGCTCATTTTCGCACGATTCAGCCTCTAACTCGCACATATCCGCTGTAATTCGACTCTGCACTATCTAGTTATGTTAAGTTATCCTATCTGAGCACAATTCGACACCACAATGAACAATTTTGCTCGTTTTGCACGAATTATGCTCATTTTCGCACGATTCAGCCTCTACTTCGCACATATCCGCTGTAATTCCACTCTGTGCTATCTAGTTATGTTAAGTTGTCCTATCTGAGCACAATTCAACACCACAATGAACAATTTTGCTCGTTTTGCACGAATTATGCTCATTTTCGCACGATTCAGCCTCTAATTCGCACATATCCGCTGCAATTCGACTCTGTACTATCTAGTTATGTTAAGTTATCCTATCTAAGCACAATTCGACATCACAATGAACAATTTTGCTCGTTTTGCACGAATTATGCTCATTTTCGCACGATTCAGCCTCTAATTCGCACATATCCGCTGTAATTCCACTCTGTGCTATCTAGTTATGTTAAGTTATCCTATCTGAGCACAATTCAACACCACAATGAACAATTTTGCTCGTTTTGCACGAATTATGCTCATTTTCGCACGATTCAGCCTCTAATTCGCACATATCCGCTGCAATTCGACTCTGTACTATCTAGTTATGCTAAGTTATCCTATCTGGGCACAATTCGACACCACAATGAACAATTTTGCTCGTTTTGAACGAATTATGCTCATTTTCGCACGATTCAGCCTCTAATTCGCACATATCCGCTGTAATTCGACTCTGTACTATCTAGTCATGTTAAGTTATCGTAACTGAGCACAATTCAACACCGCAACGAACAATTTTGCTCGTTCTGCACGAATTATGCTCATTTTCGCACGATTCAGCCTCTAATTCGCACATATCCGCTGCAATTCGACTCTGTACTATCTAGTTATGTTACGTTATCCTATCTGAGCACAGTTCAACACCACAATGAACAATTTTGCTCGTTTTGCACGAATTATGCTCATTTTCGCACGATTCAGCCTCTAATTCGCACATATCCGCTGCAATTCGACTCTGTACTATCTAGTTATGTTAAGTTATCCTATCTGGGCACAATTCGACACCACAATGAACAATTTTGCTCGTTTTGCACGAATTATGCTCATTTTCGCACGATTCGGCCTCTAATTCGCACATATCCGCTGTAATTCGTCTCTGTACTATCTAGTCATGTTAAGTTATCGTAACTGAGCACAATTGAACACCACAATGAAGAATTTGCTCGTTTTGAACGAATTATGCTCATTTTCGCACGATTCAGCCTCTAATTCGCACATATCCGCTGTAATTCGACTCTGTACTATCTAGTCATGTTAAGTTATCGTAACTGAGCACAATTCAACACCACAATGAACAATTTTCCTCGTTTTGAACGAATTATGCTCATTTTCGCACGATTCAGCCTCTAATTCGCACATATCCGCTGTAATTCGACTCTGTACTATCTAGTTATGTTAAGTTATCGTAACTGAGCACAATTCGACACCACAATGAACAATTTTGCTCGTTTTGAACGAATTATGCTCATTTTCGCACGATTCAGCCTCTAATTCGCACATATCCGCTGCAATTTGACTCTGTACTATCTAGTCATATTAAGTTATCGTAACTGAGCACAATTCAACACCACAATGAAAAATTTTGCCCGTTTTGCACGAATTATGCTCATTTTCGCACGATTCAGCCTCTAATTCGCACATATCCGCTGTAATTCCACTCTGTGCTATCTAGTTATGTTAAGTTATACTATCTGAGCACAATTCAACACCACAATGAACAATTTTGCTCGTTTTGCACGAATTATGCTCATTTTCGCACGATTCAGCCTCTAATTCGCACATATCCGCTGCAATTCGACTCTGTACTATCTAGTTATGTTAAGTTATCCTATCTGAGCACAATTCGATACAACAAAGAACAGTTTTGCTCGTTTTGCACGAATTATGCTCATTTTCGCACGATTCAGCCTCTAATTCGCACATATCCGCTGTAATTCCACTCTGTGCTATCTAGTTATGTTAAGTTATCCTATCTCAGCACAATTCAACACCACAATGAACAATTTTGCTCGTTTTGAACGAATTATGCTCATTTTCGCACGATTCAGTCTCTAATTCGCACATATCCGCTGCAATTCGACTCTGTACTATCTAGTTATGTTAAGTTATCCTATCTGAGCACAATTCAACACCACAACGAACAATTTTGCTCGTTTTGCACGAATTTTGCTCGTTTTGAACGAATTTTGCTCATTTTCGAACGATTCAGCCTCTAATTCGCACATATCCGCTGTAATTCGGCTCTGTACTATCTAGTTATGTTAAGTAATCCTATCTGAGCACAATTCGACACCACAATGAACAATTTTGCTCGTTTTGCACGAATTATGCTCATTTTCGCACGATTCAGCCTCTAATTCGCACATATCCGCTGTAATTCGACTCTGCACTATCTAGTTATGTTAAGTTATCCTATCTGAGCACAATTCAACACCACAATGAACGATTTTGCTCGTTTTGCACGAATTATGCTCATTTTCGCACGATTCAGCCTCTAATTCGCACATATCCGCTGTAATTCGACTCTGTACTATCTAGTCATGTTAAGTTATCGTAACTGAGCACAATTCAACACCACAATGAACAATTTTGCTCGTTTTGAACGAATTATGCTCATTTTAGCACGATTCGGCCTCTAATTCGCACATATCCGCTGTAATTCGACTCTGTACTATCTAGTCATGTTAAGTTATCCTATCTGAGCACAATTCAACACCACAATGAACGATTTTGCTCGTTTTGAACGAATTATGCTCATTTTCGCACGATTCAGCCTCTAATTCGCACATATCCGCTGTAATTCGACTGTGTACTATCTAGTCATGTTAAGTTATCGTAACTGAGCACAATTCAACACCACAATGAACAATTTTCCTCGTTTTGAACGAATTATGCTCATTTTCGCACGATTCAGCCTCTAATTCGCACATATCCGCTGTAATTCGACTCTGTACTATCTAGTTATGTTAAGTTATCCTATCTGAGCACAATTCGATAGAACAATGAACAGTTTTGCTCGTTTTGCACGAATTATGCTCATTTTCGCACGATTCAGCCTCTAATTCGCGCATATCCGCTGTAATTCCACTCTGTGCTATCTAGTTATGTTAAGTTATCCTATCTCAGCACAATTCAACACCACAATGAACAATTTTGCTCGTTTTGAACGAATTATGCTCATTTTCGCACGATTCAGCCTCTAATTCGCACATATCCGCTGCAATTCGACTCTGTACTATCTAGTTATGTTAAGTTATCCTATCTGAGCACAATTCGACATCACAATGAACAATTTTGCTCGTTTTGCACGAATTATGCTCATTTTCGCACGATTCAGCCTCTAATTCGCACATATCCGCTGTAATTCGACTCTGTACTATCTAGTCATGTTAAGTTATCGTAACTGAGCACAATTCAACACCACAATGATCAATTTTGCTCGTTTTGCACGAATTATGCACATTTTCGCACGATTCAGCCTCTAATTCGCACATATCCGGTGTGATTCGACTCTGTACTATCTAGTCATGTTAAGTTATCGTAACTGAGCACAATTCAACACCACAATGAACAATTTTGCTCGTTTTGAACGAATTATGCTCATTTTCGCACGATTCAGCCTCTAATTCGCACATATCCGCTGTAATTCGACTCTGTACTATCTAGTCATGTTAAGTTATCGTAACTGAGCACAATTCAACACCACAATGAACAATTTTGCTCGTTTTGAACGAATTTTGCTCATTTTCGCACGATTCAGCCTCTAATTCGCACATATCCGCTGCAATTCGACTCTGTACTATCTATTTATGTTAAGTTACCCTATCTGAGCACAATTCAACACCACAATGAACAATTTTGCTCGTTTTGCACGAATTTTGCTTGTTTTGAACGAATTTTGGTCATTTTCGAACGATTCAGCCTCTAATTTGCACATATCCGCTGTAATTCCACTCTGTACTATCTAGTTATATTAAGTTATCCTATCTGAGCACAATTCGCCACCACAATGATCAATTTTGCTCGTTTTGCACGAATTATGCTCATTTTCGCACGATTCAGCCTCTAATTCGCACATATCCGCTGTAGTTCGAATCTGTCCCATCTAGTTATGTTAAGTTATCGTAACTGAGCACAATGCGACACCACAATGAACAATTTTGCTCGTTTTGCACGAATTATGCTCATTTTCGCACGATTCAGCCTCTAATTCGCACATATCCGCTGTAATTCGACTCTTTACTATCTAGTCATGTTAAGTTATCGTAACTGAGCACAATTCAACACCACAATGAACAATTTTGCTCGTTTTGAACGAATTATGCTCATTTTCGCACGATTCAGCCTCTAATTCGCACATATCCGCTGTAATTCGACTCTGTAGTATCTAGTTATGTTAAGTTATCCTATCTGAGCACAATTCGACACCACAATGATCAATTTTGCTCGTTTTGCACGAATTATGCTCATTTTCGCACGATTCAGCCTCTAATTCGCACATATCCGCTGTAATTCGACTCTGTACTATCTAGTCATGTTAAGTTATCGTAACTGAGCACAATTCAACACCACAATGAACAATTTTGCTCGTTTTGAACGAATTATGCTCATTTTCGCACGATTCAGCCTCTGATTCGCACATATCCGCTGTAATTCGACTCTGTACTATCTAGTTATGTTAAGTTATCCTATCTGAGCACAATTCGACACCACAATGATCAATTTTGCTCGTTTTGCACGAATTATGCTCATTTTCGCACGATTCAGCCTCTAATTCGCACATATCCGCTGTGATTCGACTCTGTCCCATCTAGTTATGTTAAGTTATCGTAACTGAGCACAATGCGACACCACAATGAACAATTTTGCTCGTTTTGAACGAATTTTGCTCATTTTCGAACGATTCAGCCTCTAATTCGCACATATCTGCTGCAATTCGACTCTGTACTATCTAGTTAGGTTAAGTTATCCTATCTGAGCACAATTCAACACCACAACGAACAATTTTGCTCGTTTTGCACGAATTATGCTCATTTTCGCACGATTCAGCCTCTAATTCGCACATATCCGCTGCAATTCGACTCTGTACTATCTATTTATGTTAAGTTATCCTATCTGAGCACAATTCAACACCACAATGAACAATTTTGATCGTTTTGCACGAATTTTGCTCGTTTTGAACGAATTTTGCTCATTTTCGAACGATTCAGCCTCTAATTCGCACATATCCGCTGTAATTCCACTCTGTACTATCTAGTTATATTAAGTTATCCTATCTGAGCACAATTCAACACCACAATGAACAATTTTGCTCGTTTTGAACGAATTTTGCTCATTTTCGAACGATTCAGCCTCTAATTCGCATATATCCGCTGTAATTCGGCTCTGTACTATCTAGTTATGTTAAGTTATCCTATCTGAGCACAATTCAACACCACAACGAACAATTTTGCTCGTTTTGCACGAATTATGCTCATTTTCGCACGATTCAGCCTCTAATTCGCACATATCCGCTGCAATTCGACTCTGTACTATCTATTTATGTTAAGTTACCCTATCTGAGCACAATTCAACACCACAATGAACAATTTTGCTCGTTTTGCACGAATTTTGCTTGTTTTGAACGAATTTTGGTCATTTTCGAACGATTCAGCCTCTAATTTGCACATATCCGCTGTAATTCCACTCTGTACTATCTAGTTATATTAAGTTATCCTATCTGAGCACAATTCAACACCACAATGAACAATTTTGCTCGTTTTGAACGAATTATGCTCATTTTCGCACGATTCAGCCTCTAATTCGCACATATCCGCTGCAATTCGACTCTGTACTATCTAGTTATGTTAAGTTATCCTATCTGAGCACAATTCAACACCACAACGAACGATTTTGCTCGTTTTGCACTAATTATGCTCATTTTCGCACGATTCAGCCTCTAATTCGCACATATCCGCTGTAATTCGACTCTGTACTATCTAGTCATGTTAAGTTATCGTAACTGAGCACAATTCAACACCACAATGAACAATTTTGCTCGTTTTGAACGAATTATGCTCATTTTCGCACGATTCAGCCTCTAATTCGCACATATCCGCTGTAATTTGACTCTGTACTATCTAGTCATGCTAAGTTATCGTAACTGAGCACAATTCAACACCACAATGAACAATTTTGCTCGTTTTGAACGAATTATGCTCATTTTCGCACGATTCAGCCTCTAATTCGCACATATCCGCTGTAATTCGACTCTGTACTATCTAGTCATGTTACGTTATCGTAACTTAGCACAATTCAACACAACAATGAACAATTTTGCTCGTTTTGAACGAATTATGCTCGTTTTGAACGAATTTTGCTCATTTTCGAACGATTCAGCCTCTAATTCGCACATATCTGCTGCAATTCGACTCTGTACTATCTAGTTAGGTTACGTTATCCTATCTGAGCACAATTCAACACCACAACGAACAATTTTGCTCGTTTTGCACGAATTATGCTCATTTTCGCACGATTCAGCCTCTAATTCGCACATATCCGCTGCAATTCGACTCTGTACTATCTAGTTATGTTAAGTTATCCTATCTGAGCACAATTCGACACCAGAATGAACAATTTTGCTCGTTTTGTACGAATTTTGCTCGTTTTGAACGAATTTTGCTCATTTTCGAACGATTCAGCCTCTAATTCGCATATATCCGCTGTAATTCGGCTCTGTACTATCTAGTTATGTTAAGTTATCCTATCTGAGCACAATTCAACACCACAACGAACAATTTTGCTCGTTTTGCACGAATTATGCTCATTTTCGCACGATTCAGCCTCTAATTCGCACATATCCGCTGCAATTCGACTCTGTACTATCTATTTATGTTAAGTTATCCTATCTGAGCACAATTCAACACCACAATGAACAATTTTGCTCGTTTTGCACGAATTTTGCTCGTTTTGCACGAATTATGCTCATTTTCGCACGATTCAGCCTCTAATTCGCACATATCCGCTGTAATTCGACTCTGTACTATCTAGTCATGTTAAGTTATCGTAACTGAGCACAATTCAACACCACAATGAACAATTTTGCTCGTTTTGAACGAATTATGCTCGTTTTGAACGAATTTTGCTCATTTTCGAACGATTCAGCCTCTAATTCGCACATATCTGCTGCAATTCGACTCTGTACTATCTAGTTAGGTTAAGTTATCCTATCTGAGCACAATTCAACACCACAACGAACAATTTTGCTCGTTTTGCACGAATTATGCTCATTTTCGCACGATTCAGCCTCTAATTCGCACATATCCGCTGCAATTCGACTCTGTACTATCTAGTTATGTTAAGTTATCGTAACTGAGCACAATCCAACACCACAATGAACAATTTTGCTCGTTTTGAACGAATTATGCTCATTTTCGCACGATTCAGCCTCTAATTCGCACATATCCGCTGTAATTCGACTCTGTACTATCTAGTCATGTTAAGTTATCGTAACTGAGCACAATTCAACACCACAATGAACAATTTTGCTCGTTTTGAACGAATTATGCTCATTTTCGCACGATTCAGCCTCTAATTCGCACATATCCGCTGTAATTCGACTCTGTACTATCTAGTTATGTTAAGTTATCCTATCTGAGCGCAATTCGCCACCACAATGATCAATTTTGCTCGTTTTGCACGAATTATGCTCATTTTCGCACGATTCAGCCTCTAATTCGCACATATCCGCTGTGATTCGACTCTGTCCCATCTAGTTATGTTAAGTTATCGTAACTGAGCACAATGCGACACCACAATGAACAATTTTGCACGTTTTGAACGAATTTTGCTCATTTTCGAACGATTCAGCCTCTAATTCGCACATATCTGCTGCAATTCGACTCTGTACTATCTAGTTAGGTTAAGTTATCCTATCTGAGCACAATTCAACACCACAACGAACAATTTTGCTCGTTTTGCACGAATTATGCTCATTTTCGCACGATTCAGCCTCTAATTCGCACATATCCGCTGCAATTCGACTCTGTACTATCTATTTATGTTAAGTTATCCTATCTGAGCACAATTCAACACCACAATGAACAATTTTGATCGTTTTGCACGAATTTTGCTCGTTTTGAACGAATTTTGCTCATTTTCGAACGATTCAGCCTCTAATTCGCACATATCCGCTGTAATTCCACTCTGTACTATCTAGTTATATTAAGTTATCCTATCTGAGCACAATTCAACACCACAATGAACAATTTTGCTCGTTTTGAACGAATTTTGCTCATTTTCGAACGATTCAGCCTCTAATTCGCATATATCCGCTGTAATTCGGCTCTGTACTATCTAGTTATGTTAAGTTATCCTATCTGAGCACAATTCAACACCACAATGAACAATTTTGCTCGTTTTGAACGAATTTTGCTCATTTTCGAACGATTCAGCCTCTAATTCGCATATATCCGCTGTAATTCGGCTCTGTACTATCTAGTTATGTTAAGTTATCCTATCTGAGCACAATTCAACACCACAACGAACAATTTTGCTCGTTTTGCACGAATTATGCTCATTTTCGCACGATTCAGCCTCTAATTCGCACATATCCGCTGCAATTCGACTCTGTACTATCTATTTATGTTAAGTTACCCTATCTGAGCACAATTCAACACCACAATGAACAATTTTGCTCGTTTTGCACGAATTTTGCTTGTTTTGAACGAATTTTGGTCATTTTCGAACGATTCAGCCTCTAATTTGCACATATCCGCTGTAATTCCACTCTGTACTATCTAGTTATATTAAGTTATCCTATCTGAGCACAATTCGCCACCACAATGATCAATTTTGCTCGTTTTGCACGAATTATGCTCATTTTCGCACGATTCAGCCTCTAATTCGCACATATCCGCTGTAGTTCGACTCTGTCCCATCTAGTTATGTTAAGTTATCGTAACTGAGCACAATGCGACACCACAATGAACAATTTTGCTCGTTTTGCACGAATTATGCTCATTTTCGCACGATTCAGCCTCTAATTCGCACATATCCGCTGTAATTCGACTCTTTACTATCTAGTCATGTTAAGTTATCGTAACTGAGCACAATTCAACACCACAATGAACAATTTTGCTCGTTTTGAACGAATTATGCTCATTTTCGCACGATTCAGCCTCTGATTCGCACATATCCGCTGTAATTCGACTCTGTACTATCTAGTTATGTTAAGTTATCCTATCTGAGCACAATTCGACACCACAATGATCAATTTTGCTCGTTTTGCACGAATTATGCTCATTTTCGCACGATTCAGCCTCTAATTCGCACATATCCGCTGTGATTCGACTCTGTCCCATCTAGTTATGTTAAGTTATCGTAACTGAGCACAATGCGACACCACAATGAACAATTTTGCTCGTTTTGAACGAATTTTGCTCATTTTCGAACGATTCAGCCTCTAATTCGCACATATCCGCTGTAATTCGACTCTGTACTATCTAGTCATGTTAAGTTATCCTATCTGAGCACAATTCAACACCACAACGAACAATTTTGCTCGTTTTGCACGAATTATGCTCATTTTCGCACGATTCAGCCTCTAATTCGCACATATCCGCTGCAATTCGACTCTGTACTATCTATTTATGTTAAGTTACCCTATCTGAGCACAATTCAACACCACAATGAACAATTTTGCTCGTTTTGCACGAATTTTGCTTGTTTTGAACGAATTTTGGTCATTTTCGAACGATTCAGCCTCTAATTTGCACATATCCGCTGTAATTCCACTCTGTACTATCTAGTTATATTAAGTTATCCTATCTGAGCACAATTCAACACCACAATGAACAATTTTGCTCGTTTTGAACGAATTATGCTCATTTTCGCACGATTCAGCCTCTAATTCGCACATATCCGCTGCAATTCGACTCTGTACTATCTAGTTATGTTAAGTTATCCTATCTGAGCACAATTCAACACCACAACGAACGATTTTGCTCGTTTTGCACTAATTATGCTCATTTTCGCACGATTCAGCCTCTAATTCGCACATATCCGCTGCAATTCGACTCTGTACTATCTATTTATGTTAAGTTACCCTATCTGAGCACAATTCAACACCACAATGAACAATTTTGCTCGTTTTGCACGAATTTTGCTTGTTTTGAACGAATTTTGGTCATTTTCGAACGATTCAGCCTCTAATTTGCACATATCCGCTGTAATTCCACTCTGTACTATCTAGTTATATTAAGTTATCCTATCTGAGCACAATTCGCCACCACAATGATCAATTTTGCTCGTTTTGCACGAATTATGCTCATTTTCGCACGATTCAGCCTCTAATTCGCACATATCCGCTGTAGTTCGACTCTGTCCCATCTAGTTATGTTAAGTTATCGTAACTGAGCACAATGCGACACCACAATGAACAATTTTGCTCGTTTTGCACGAATTATGCTCATTTTCGCACGATTCAGCCTCTAATTCGCACATATCCGCTGTAATTCGACTCTGTAGTATCTAGTTATGTTAAGTTATCCTATCTGAGCACAATTCGACACCACAATGATCAATTTTGCTCGTTTTGCACGAATTATGCTCATTTTCGCACGATTCAGCCTCTAATTCGCACATATCCGCTGTAATTCGACTCTGTACTATCTAGTCATGTTAAGTTATCGTAACTGAGCACAATTCAACACCACAATGAACAATTTTGCTCGTTTTGAACGAATTATGCTCATTTTCGCACGATTCAGCCTCTGATTCGCACATATCCGCTGTAATTCGACTCTGTACTATCTAGTTATGTTAAGTTATCCTATCTGAGCACAATTCGACACCACAATGATCAATTTTGCTCGTTTTGCACGAATTATGCTCATTTTCGCACGATTCAGCCTCTAATTCGCACATATCCGCTGTGATTCGACTCTGTCCCATCTAGTTATGTTAAGTTATCGTAACTGAGCACAATGCGACACCACAATGAACAATTTTGCTCGTTTTGAACGAATTTTGCTCATTTTCGAACGATTCAGCCTCTAATTCGCACATATCTGCTGCAATTCGACTCTGTACTATCTAGTTAGGTTAAGTTATCCTATCTGAGCACAATTCAACACCACAACGAACAATTTTGCTCGTTTTGCACGAATTATGCTCATTTTCGCACGATTCAGCCTCTAATTCGCACATATCCGCTGCAATTCGACTCTGTACTATCTATTTATGTTAAGTTATCCTATCTGAGCACAATTCAACACCACAATGAACAATTTTGATCGTTTTGCACGAATTTTGCTCGTTTTGAACGAATTTTGCTCATTTTCGAACGATTCAGCCTCTAATTCGCACATATCCGCTGTAATTCCACCCTGTACTATCTAGTTATATTAAGTTATCCTATCTGAGCACAATTCAACACCACAATGAACAATTTTGCTCGTTTTGAACGAATTTTGCTCATTTTCGAACGATTCAGCCTCTAATTCGCATATATCCGCTGTAATTCGGCTCTGTACTATCTAGTTATGTTAAGTTATCCTATCTGAGCACAATTCAACACCACAACGAACAATTTTGCTCGTTTTGCACGAATTATGCTCATTTTCGCACGATTCAGCCTCTAATTCGCACATATCCGCTGCAATTCGACTCTGTACTATCTATTTATGTTAAGTTACCCTATCTGAGCACAATTCAACACCACAATGAACAATTTTGCTCGTTTTGCACGAATTTTGCTTGTTTTGAACGAATTTTGGTCATTTTCGAACGATTCAGCCTCTAATTTGCACATATCCGCTGTAATTCCACTCTGTACTATCTAGTTATATTAAGTTATCCTATCTGAGCACAATTCAACACCACAATGAACAATTTTGCTCGTTTTGAACGAATTATGCTCATTTTCGCACGATTCAGCCTCTAATTCGCACATATCCGCTGCAATTCGACTCTGTACTATCTAGTTATGTTAAGTTATCCTATCTGAGCACAATTCAACACCACAACGAACGATTTTGCTCGTTTTGCACTAATTATGCTCATTTTCGCACGATTCAGCCTCTAATTCGCACATATCCGCTGTAATTCGACTCTGTACTATCTAGTCATGTTAAGTTATCCTATCTGAGCACAATTCAACACCACAACGAACAATTTTGCTCGTTTTGCACGAATTATGCTCATTTTCGCACGATTCAGCCTCTAATTCGCACATATCCGCTGCAATTCGACTCTGTACTATCTATTTATGTTAAGTTACCCTATCTGAGCACAATTCAACACCACAATGAACAATTTTGCTCGTTTTGCACGAATTTTGCTTGTTTTGAACGAATTTTGGTCATTTTCGAACGATTCAGCCTCTAATTTGCACATATCCGCTGTAATTCCACTCTGTACTATCTAGTTATATTAAGTTATCCTATCTGAGCACAATTCAACACCACAATGAACAATTTTGCTCGTTTTGAACGAATTATGCTCATTTTCGCACGATTCAGCCTCTAATTCGCACATATCCGCTGCAATTCGACTCTGTACTATCTAGTTATGTTAAGTTATCCTATCTGAGCACAATTCAACACCACAACGAACGATTTTGCTCGTTTTGCACTAATTATGCTCATTTTCGCACGATTCAGCCTCTAATTCGCACATATCCGCTGCAATTCGACTCTGTACTATCTATTTATGTTAAGTTACCCTATCTGAGCACAATTCAACACCACAATGAACAATTTTGCTCGTTTTGCACGAATTTTGCTTGTTTTGAACGAATTTTGGTCATTTTCGAACGATTCAGCCTCTAATTTGCACATATCCGCTGTAATTCCACTCTGTACTATCTAGTTATATTAAGTTATCCTATCTGAGCACAATTCGCCACCACAATGATCAATTTTGCTCGTTTTGCACGAATTATGCTCATTTTCGCACGATTCAGCCTCCAATTCGCACATATCCGCTGTAGTTCGACTCTGTCCCATCTAGTTATGTTAAGTTATCGTAACTGAGCACAATGCGACACCACAATGAACAATTTTGCTCGTTTTGCACGAATTATGCTCATTTTCGCACGATTCAGCCTCTAATTCGCACATATCCGCTGTAATTCGACTCTGTAGTATCTAGTTATGTTAAGTTATCCTATCTGAGCACAATTCGACACCACAATGATCAATTTTGCTCGTTTTGCACGAATTATGCTCATTTTCGCACGATTCAGCCTCTAATTCGCACATATCCGCTGTAATTCGACTCTGTACTATCTAGTCATGTTAAGTTATCGTAACTGAGCACAATTCAACACCACAATGAACAATTTTGCTCGTTTTGAACGAATTATGCTCATTTTCGCACGATTCAGCCTCTGATTCGCACATATCCGCTGTAATTCGACTCTGTACTATCTAGTTATGTTAAGTTATCCTATCTGAGCACAATTCGACACCACAATGATCAATTTTGCTCGTTTTGCACGAATTATGCTCATTTTCGCACGATTCAGCCTCTAATTCGCACATATCCGCTGTGATTCGACTCTGTCCCATCTAGTTATGTTAAGTTATCGTAACTGAGCACAATGCGACACCACAATGAACAATTTTGCTCGTTTTGAACGAATTTTGCTCATTTTCGAACGATTCAGCCTCTAATTCGCACATATCTGCTGCAATTCGACTCTGTACTATCTAGTTAGGTTAAGTTATCCTATCTGAGCACAATTCAACACCACAACGAACAATTTTGCTCGTTTTGCACGAATTATGCTCATTTTCGCACGATTCAGCCTCTAATTCGCACATATCCGCTGCAATTCGACTCTGTACTATCTATTTATGTTAAGTTATCCTATCTGAGCACAATTCAACACCACAATGAACAATTTTGATCGTTTTGCACGAATTTTGCTCGTTTTGAACGAATTTTGCTCATTTTCGAACGATTCAGCCTCTAATTCGCACATATCCGCTGTAATTCCACTCTGTACTATCTAGTTATATTAAGTTATCCTATCTGAGCACAATTCAACACCACAATGAACAATTTTGCTCGTTTTGAACGAATTTTGCTCATTTTCGAACGATTCAGCCTCTAATTCGCATATATCCGCTGTAATTCGCCTCTGTACTATCTAGTTATGTTAAGTTATCCTATCTGAGCACAATTCAACACCACAACGAACAATTTTGCTCGTTTTGCACGAATTATGCTCATTTTCGCACGATTCAGCCTCTAATTCGCACATATCCGCTGCAATTCGACTCTGTACTATCTATTTATGTTAAGTTACCCTATCTGAGCACAATTCAACACCACAATGAACAATTTTGCTCGTTTTGCACGAATTTTGCTTGTTTTGAACGAATTTTGGTCATTTTCGAACGATTCAGCCTCTAATTTGCACATATCCGCTGTAATTCCACTCTGTACTATCTAGTTATATTAAGTTATCCTATCTGAGCACAATTCAACACCACAATGAACAATTTTGCTCGTTTTGAACGAATTATGCTCATTTTCGCACGATTCAGCCTCTAATTCGCACATATCCGCTGCAATTCGACTCTGTACTATCTAGTTATGTTAAGTTATCCTATCTGAGCACAATTCAACACCACAACGAACGATTTTGCTCGTTTTGCACTAATTATGCTCATTTTCGCACGATTCAGCCTCTAATTCGCACATATCCGCTGTAATTCGACTCTGTACTATCTAGTCATGTTAAGTTATCGTAACTGAGCACAATTCAACACCACAATGAACAATTTTGCTCGTTTTGAACGAATTATGCTCATTTTCGCACGATTCAGCCTCTAATTCGCACATATCCGCTGTAATTTGACTCTGTACTATCTAGTCATGCTAAGTTATCGTAACTGAGCACAATTCAACACCACAATGAACAATTTTGCTCGTTTTGAACGAATTATGCTCATTTTCGCACGATTCAGCCTCTAATTCGCACATATCCGCTGTAATTCGACTCTGTACTATCTAGTCATGTTACGTTATCGTAACTGAGCACAATTCAACACCACAATGAACAATTTTGCTCGTTTTGAACGAATTATGCTCGTTTTGAACGAATTTTGCTCATTTTCGAACGATTCAGCCTCTAATTCGCACATATCTGCTGCAATTCGACTCTGTACTATCTAGTTAGGTTACGTTATCCTATCTGAGCACAATTCAACACCACAACGAACAATTTTGCTCGTTTTGCACGAATTATGCTCATTTTCGCACGATTCAGCCTCTAATTCGCACATATCCGCTGCAATTCGACTCTGTACTATCTAGTTATGTTAAGTTATCCTATCTGAGCACAATTCGACACCACAATGAACAATTTTGCTCGTTTTGTACGAATTTTGCTCGTTTTGAACGAATTTTGCTCATTTTCGAACGATTCAGCCTCTAATTCGCATATATCCGCTGTAATTCGGCTCTGTACTATCTAGTTATGTTAAGTTATCCTATCTGAGCACAATTCAACACCACAACGAACAATTTTGCTCGTTTTGCACGAATTATGCTCATTTTCGCACGATTCAGCCTCTAATTCGCACATATCCGCTGCAATTCGACTCTGTACTATCTATTTATGTTAAGTTATCCTATCTGAGCACAATTCAACACCACAATGAACAATTTTGCTCGTTTTGCACGAATTTTGCTCGTTTTGCACGAATTATGCTCATTTTCGCACGATTCAGCCTCTAATTCGCACATATCCGCTGTAATTCGACTCTGTACTATCTAGTCATGTTAAGTTATCGTAACTGAGCACAATTCAACACCACAATGAACAATTTTGCTCGTTTTGAACGAATTATGCTCGTTTTGAACGAATTTTGCTCATTTTCGAACGATTCAGCCTCTAATTCGCACATATCTGCTGCAATTCGACTCTGTACTATCTAGTTAGGTTAAGTTATCCTATCTGAGCACAATTCAACACCACAACGAACAATTTTGCTCGTTTTGCACGAATTATGCTCATTTTCGCACGATTCAGCCTCTAATTCGCACATATCCGCTGCAATTCGACTCTGTACTATCTAGTTATGTTAAGTTATCGTAACTGAGCACAATTCAACACCACAATGAACAATTTTGCTCGTTTTGAACGAATTATGCTCATTTTCGCACGATTCAGCCTCTAATTCGCACATATCCGCTGTAATTCGACTCTGTACTATCTAGTCATGTTAAGTTATCGTAACTGAGCACAATTCAACACCACAATGAACAATTTTGCTCGTTTTGAACGAATTATGCTCATTTTCGCACGATTCAGCCTCTAATTCGCACATATCCGCTGTAATTCGACTCTGTACTATCTAGTTATGTTAAGTTATCCTATCTGAGCACAATTCGCCACCACAATGATCAATTTTGCTCGTTTTGCACGAATTATGCTCATTTTCGCACGATTCAGCCTCTAATTCGCACATATCCGCTGTAGTTCGACTCTGTCCCATCTAGTTATGTTAAGTTATCGTAACTGAGCACAATGCGACACCACAATGAACAATTTTGCTCGTTTTGCACGAATTATGCTCATTTTCGCACGATTCAGCCTCTAATTCGCACATATCTGCTGCAATTCGACTCTGTACTATCTAGTTAGGTTAAGTTATCCTATCTGAGCACAATTCAACACCACAACGAACAATTTTGCTCGTTTTGCACGAATTATGCTCATTTTCGCACGATTCAGCCTCTAATTCGCACATATCCGCTGCAATTCGACTCTGTACTATCTAGTTATGTTAAGTTATCCTATCTGAGCACAATTCAACACCACAATGAACAATTTTGATCGTTTTGCACGAATTTTGCTCGTTTTGAACGAATTTTGCTCATTTTCGAACGATTCAGCCTCTAATTCGCACATATCCGCTGTAATTCCACTCTGTACTATCTAGTTATATTAAGTTATCCTATCTGAGCACAATTCAACACCACAATGAACAATTTTGCTCGTTTTGAACGAATTTTGCTCATTTTCGAACGATTCAGCCTCTAATTCGCATATATCCGCTGTAATTCGGCTCTGTACTATCTAGTTATGTTAAGTTATCCTATCTGAGCACAATTCAACACCACAACGAACAATTTTGCTCGTTTTGCACGAATTATGCTCATTTTCGCACGATTCAGCCTCTAATTCGCACATATCCGCTGCAATTCGACTTTGTACTATCTATTTATGTTAAGTTACCCTATCTGAGCACAATTCAACACCACAATGAACAATTTTGCTCGTTTTGCACGAATTTTGCTTGTTTTGAACGAATTTTGGTCATTTTCGAACGATTCAGCCTCTAATTTGCACATATCCGCTGTAATTCCACTCTGTACTATCTAGTTATATTAAGTTATCCTATCTGAGCACAATTCAACACCACAATGAACAATTTTGCTCGTTTTGAACGAATTATGCTCATTTTCGCACGATTCAGCCTCTAATTCGCACATATCCGCTGCAATTCGACTCTGTACTATCTAGTTATGTTAAGTTATCCTATCTGAGCACAATTCAACACCACAACGAACGATTTTGCTCGTTTTGCACTAATTATGCTCATTTTCGCACGATTCAGCCTCTAATTCGCACATATCCGCTGTAATTCGACTCTGTACTATCTAGTCATGTTAAGTTATCGTAACTGAGCACAATTCAACACCACAATGAACAATTTTGCTCGTTTTGAACGAATTATGCTCATTTTCGCACGATTCAGCCTCTAATTCGCACATATCCGCTGTAATTTGACTCTGTACTATCTAGTCATGCTAAGTTATCGTAACTGAGCACAATTCAACACCACAATGAACAATTTTGCTCGTTTTGAACGAATTATGCTCATTTTCGCACGATTCAGCCTCTAATTCGCACATATCCGCTGTAATTCGACTCTGTACTATCTAGTCATGTTACGTTATCGTAACTGAGCACAATTCAACACCACAATGAACAATTTTGCTCGTTTTGAACGAATTATGCTCGTTTTGAACGAATTTTGCTCATTTTCGAACGATTCAGCCTCTAATTCGCACATATCTGCTGCAATTCGACTCTGTACTATCTAGTTAGGTTACGTTATCCTATCTGAGCACAATTCAACACCACAACGAACAATTTTGCTCGTTTTGCACGAATTATGCTCATTTTCGCACGATTCAGCCTCTAATTCGCACATATCCGCTGCAATTCGACTCTGTACTATCTAGTTATGTTAAGTTATCCTATCTGAGCACAATTCGACACCACAATGAACAATTTTGCTCGTTTTGTACGAATTTTGCTCGTTTTGAACGAATTTTGCTCATTTTCGAACGATTCAGCCTCTAATTCGCATATATCCGCTGTAATTCGGCTCTGTACTATCTAGTTATGTTAAGTTATCCTATCTGAGCACAATTCAACACCACAACGAACAATTTTGCTCGTTTTGCACGAATTATGCTCATTTTCGCACGATTCAGCCTCTAATTCGCACATATCCGCTGCAATTCGACTCTGTACTATCTATTTATGTTAAGTTATCCTATCTGAGCACAATTCAACACCACAATGAACAATTTTGCTCGTTTTGCACGAATTTTGCTCGTTTTGCACGAATTATGCTCATTTTCGCACGATTCAGCCTCTAATTCGCACATATCCGCTGTAATTCGACTCTGTACTATCTAGTCATGTTAAGTTATCGTAACTGAGCACAATTCAACACCACAATGAACAATTTTGCTCGTTTTGAACGAATTATGCTCGTTTTGAACGAATTTTGCTCATTTTCGAACGATTCAGCCTCTAATTCGCACATATCTGCTGCAATTCGACTCTGTACTATCTAGTTAGGTTAAGTTATCCTATCTGAGCACAATTCAACACCACAACGAACAATTTTGCTCGTTTTGCACGAATTATGCTCATTTTCGCACGATTCAGCCTCTAATTCGCACATATCCGCTGCAATTCGACTCTGTACTATCTAGTTATGTTAAGTTATACTATCTGAGCACAATTCGACACCACAATGAACAATTTTGCTCGTTTTGTACGAATTTTGCTCGTTTTGAACGAATTTTGCTCATTTTCGAACGATTCAGCCTCTAATTCGCATATATCCGCTGTAATTCGGCTCTGTACTATCTAGTTATGTTAAGTTATCCTATCTGAGCACAATTCAACACCACAACGAACAATTTTGCTCGTTTTGCACGAATTATGCTCATTTTCGCACGATTCAGCCTCTAATTCGCACATATCCGCTGCAATTCGACTCTGTACTATCTATTTATGTTAAGTTATCCTATCTGAGCACAATTCAACACCACAATGAACAATTTTGATCGTTTTGCGCGAATTTTGCTCGTTTTGAACGAATTTTGCTCATTTTCGAACGATTCAGCCTCTAATTCGCACATATCCGCTGTAATTCCACTCTGTACTATCTAGTTATATTAAGTTATCCTATCTGAGCACAATTCAACACCACAATGAACAATTTTGCTCGTTTTGAACGAATTATGCTCATTTTCGCACGATTCAGCCTCTAATTCGCACATATCCGCTGTAATTTGACTCTGTACTATCTAGTCATGTTAAGTTATCGTAACTGAGCACAATTCAACACCACAATGAACAATTTTGCTCGTTTTGCACGAATTATGCTCATTTTCGCACGATTCAGCCTCTAATTCGCACATAACCGCTGTAATTCCACTCTGTGCTATCTAGTTATGTTAAGTTATCCTATCTGAGCACAATTCAACACCACAGTGAACAATTTTGCTCGTTTTGAACGAATTATGCTCATTTTCGCACGATTCAGCCTCTAATTCGCACATATCCGCTGCAATTCGACTCTGTACTATCTAGTTATGTTAACTTATCCTATCTGAGCAAAATTCAACACCACAACGAACAATTTTGCTCGTTTTGCACGAATTATGCTCATTTTCGCACGATTCAGCCTCTAATTCGCACATATCCGCTGCAATTCGACTCTGTACTATCTAGTTATGTTAAGTTATCCTATCTGAGCACAATTCAACACCACAATGAACAATTTTGCTCGTTTTGCACGAATTTTGCTCGTTTTGAACGAATTTTGCTCATTTTCGAACGATTCAGCCTCTAATTTGCACATATCCGCTGTAATTGGACTCTGTACTATCTAGTTATGTTAAGTTATTCTATCTGAGCACAATTCGACACCACAATGAACAATTTTGCTCGTTTTGTACGAATTTTGCTCGTTTTGAACGAATTTTGCTCATTTTCGAACGATTCAGCCTCTAATTCGCATATATCCGCTGTAATTCGGCTCTGTACTATCTAGTTATGTTAAGTTATCCTATCTGAGCACAATTCAACACCACAACGAACAATTTTGCTCGTTTTGCACGAATTATGCTCATTTTCGCACGATTCAGCCTCTAATTCGCACATATCCGCTGCAATTCGACTCTGTACTATCTAGTCATGTTAAGTTATCCTATCTGAGCACAATTCAACACCACAATGAACAATTTTGCTCGTTTTGAACGAATTTTGCTCATTTTCGAACGATTCAGCCTCTAATTCGCATATATCCGCTGTAATTCGGCTCTGTACTATCTAGTTATGTTAAGTTATCCTATCTGAGCACAATTCAACACCACAACGAACAATTTTGCTCGTTTTGCACGAATTATGCTCATTTTCGCACGATTCAGCCTCTAATTCGCACATATCCGCTGCAATTCGACTCTGTACTATCTATTTATGTTAAGTTATCCTATCTGAGCACAATTCAACACCACAATGAACAATTTTGCTCGTTTTGCACGAATTTTGCTCGTTTTGAACGAATTTTGCTCATTTTCGAACGATTCAGCCTCTAATTCGCACATATCCGCTGTAATTCCACTCTGTACTATCTAGTTATATTAAGTTATCCTATCTGAGCACAATTCAACACCACAATGAACAATTTTGCTCGTTTTGAACGAATTTTGCTCATTTTCGAACGATTCAGCCTCTAATTCGCATATATCCGCTGTAATTCGGCTCTGTACTATCTAGTTATGTTAAGTTATCCTATCTGAGCACAATTCAACACCACAACGAACAATTTTGCTCGTTTTGCACGAATTATGCTCATTTTCGCACGATTCAGCCTCTAGTTCGCACATATCCGCTGCAATTCGACTCTGTACTATCTATTTATGTTAAGTTATCCTATCTGAGCACAATTCAACACCACAATGAACAATTTTGCTCGTTTTGCACGAATTTTGCTCGTTTTGAACGAATTTTGCTCATTTTCGAACGATTCAGCCTCTAATTCGCACATATCCGCTGTAATTCGACTATGTACTATCTAGTTATGTTAAGTTATCCTATCTGAGCACAATTCAACACCACAATGAACAATTTTGCTCGTTTTGAACGAATTTTGCTCATTTTCGAACGATTCAGCCTCTAATTCGCATATATCCGCTGTAATTCGGCTCTGTACTATCTAGTTATGTTAAGTTATCCTATCTGAGCACAATTCAACACCACAACGAACAATTTTGCTCGTTTTGCACGAATTATGCTCATTTTCGCACGATTCAGCCTCTAATTCGCACATATCCGCTGCAATTCGACTCTGTACTATCTATTTATGTTAAGTTATCCTATCTGAGCACAATTCAACACCACAATGAACAATTTTGCTCGTTTTGCACGATTTTGCTCGTTTTGAACGAATTTTGCTCATTTTCGAACGATTCAGCCTCTAATTCGCACATATCCTCTGTAATTCGACTGTGTACTATCTAGTTATGTTAAGTTATCCTATCTGGGCACAATTCGACACCACAATGAACAATTTTGCTCGTTTTGAACGAATTATGCTCATTTTCGCACGATTCAGCCTCTAATTCGCACATATCCGCTGTAATTCGACTCTGTACTATCTAGTTATGTTAAGTTATCCTATCTGAGCACAATTCGACACCACAATGATCAATTTTGCTCGTTTTGCACGAATTATGCTCATTTTCGCACGATTCAGCCTCTAATTCGCACATATCCGCTGTGATTCGACTCTGTCCCATCTAGTTATGTTAAGTTATCGTAACTGAGCACAATGCGACACCACAATGAACAGTTTTGCTCGTTTTGAACGAATTATGCTCATTTTCGCACGATTCAGCCTCTAATTCGCACATATCCGCTGTAATTTGACTCTGTACTATCTAGTCATGTTAAGTTATCGTAACTGAGCACAATTCAACACCACAATGAACAATTTTGCTCGTTTTGCACGAATTATGCTCATTTTCGCACGATTCAGCCTCTAATTCGCACATAACCGCTGTAATTCCACTCTGTGCTATCTAGTTATGTTAAGTTATCCTATCTGAGCACAATTCAACACCACAGTGAACAATTTTGCTCGTTTTGAACGAATTATGCTCATTTTCGCACGATTCAGCCTCTAATTCGCACATATCCGCTGCAATTCGACTCTGTACTATCTAGTTATGTTAACTTATCCTATCTGAGCAAAATTCAACACCACAACGAACAATTTTGCTCGTTTTGCACGAATTATGCTCATTTTCGCACGATTCAGCCTCTAATTCGCACATATCCGCTGCAATTCGACTCTGTACTATCTAGTTATGTTAAGTTATCCTATCTGAGCACAATTCAACACCACAATGAACAATTTTGCTCGTTTTGCACTAATTTTGCTCGTTTTGAACGAATTTTGCTCATTTTCGAACGATTCAGCCTCTAATTCGCACATATCCGCTGTAATTGGACTCTGTACTATCTAGTTATGTTAAGTTATCCTATCTGAGCACAATTCGACACCACAATGAACAATTTTGCTCGTTTTGCACGAATTATGCTCATTTTCGCACGATTCAGCCTCTAATTCGCAAATATCCGCTGCAATTCGACTCTGTACTATCTAGTTATGTTAAGTTATCCTATCTGAGCACAATTCAACACCACAATGAACAATTTTGCTCGTTTTGCACGAATTTTTCTCGTTTTGAACGAATTTTGCTCATTTTCGAACGATTCAGCCTCTAATTCGCACATATCCGCTGTAATTCGACTCTGTACTATCTAGTTATGTTAAGTTATCCTATCTGAACACAATTCGACACCACAATGAACAATTTTGCTCGTTTTGCACGAATTATGCTCATTTTCGCACGATTCAGCCTCTAATTCGCACATATCCGCTGTAGTTCGACTCTGTACTATCTAGTCATGTTAAGTTATCGTAACTGACCACAATTCAACACCACAATGAACAATTTTGCACGTTTTGAACGAATTATGCTCATTTTCGCACGATTCAGCCTCTAATTCGCACATATCCGCTGTAATTCGACTCTGTCCCATCTAGTTATGTTAAGTTATCGTAACTGAGCCCAATGCGACACCACAATGAACAATTTTGCTCGTTTTGAACGAATTATGCTCATTTTCGCACGATTCAGCCTCTAATTCGCACATATCCGCTGTAATTTGACTCTGTACTATCTAGTCATGTTAAGTTATCGTAACTGAGCACAATTCAACACCACAATCAACAATTTTGCTCGTTTTGAACGAATTATGCTCATTTTCGCAAGATTCAGCCTCTAATTCGCACATATCCGCGGTAATTCGACTCTGTACTATCTAGTCATGTTAAGTTATCGTAACTGAGCACAATTGAACACCACAATGAACAATTTTGCACGTTTTGAACGAATTATGCTCATTTTCGCACGATTCAGCCTCTAATTCGCACATATCCGCTGTAATTCGACTCTGTCCCATCTAGTTATGTTAGGTTATCGTAACTGAGCCCAATGCGACACCACAATGAACAATTTTGCTCGTTTTGAACGAATTATGCTCATTTTCGCACGATTCAGCCTCTAATTCGCACATATCCGCTGTAATTTGACTCTGTACTATCTAGTCATGTTAAGTTATCGTAACTGAGCACAATTCAACACCACAATCAACAATTTTGCTCGTTTTGAACGAATTATGCTCATTTTCGCACGATTCAGCCTCTAATTCGCACATATCCGCTGTAATTCGACTCTGTACTATCTAGTTATGTTAAGTTATCCTATCTGAGCACAATTCGACACAACAATGAACAATTTTGCTCGTTTTGCACGAATTATGCTCATTTTCTCACGATTCAGCCTCTCATTCGCACATATCCGCTGTAATTGGACTCTGTACTATCTAGTCATGTTAAGTTATCGTAACTGAGCACAATTCAACACCACAATGAACAATTTTGCTCGTTTTGAACGAATTATGCTCGTTTTGAACGAATTTTGCTCATTTTCGAACGATTCAGCCTCTAATTCGCACATATCTGCTGCAATTCGACTCTGTACTATCTAGTAAGGTTAAGCTATCCTATCTGAGCACAATTCAACACCACAACGAACAATTTTGCTCGTTTTGCACGAATTATGCTAATTTTCGCACGATTCAGCCTCTAATTCGCACATATCCGCTGCAATTCGACTCTGTACTATCTAGTTATGTTAGGTTATCCTATCTGAGCACAATTCAACACCACAATGAACAATTTTGCTCGTTTTGCACGAATTTTGCTCGTTTTGAACGAATTTTGCTCATTTTCGAACGATTCAGCCTCTAATTCGCACATATCCGCTGTAATTCGACTCTGTACTATCTAGTTATGTTAAGTTATCCTATCTGAGCACAATTCAACACCACAACGAACAATTTTGCTCGTTTTGAACGAATTTTGCTCATTATCGAACGATTCAGCCTCTAATTCGCACATATCCGCTGTAATTCCACTCTGTACTATCTAGTTATGTTAAGGTATCCTATCTGAGCACAATTCGACACCACAATGAACAATTTTGCTCGTTTTGCACGAATTATGCTCATTTTCGCACGATTCAGCCACTAATTCGCACATATCCGCTGTAATTCGACTCTGTACTATCTAGTCATGTTAAGTTATCGTAACTGAGCACAATTCAACACCACAATGAACAATTTTGCTCGTTTTGAACGAATTATGCTCATTTTCGCACGATTCAGCCTCTAATTCGCACATATCCGCTGTAATTCGACTCTGTACTATCTAGTCATGTTAAGTTATCGTAACTGAACACAATTCAACACCACAATGAACAATTTTGCTCGTTTTGAACGAATTATGCTCATTTTCGCACGATTCAGCCTCTAAATCGCACATATCCGCTGTAATTCGACTCTGTACTATCTAGTCATGTTAAGTTATCGTAACTGAGCACAATTCAACACCACAATGAACAATTTTGCTCGTTTTGAACGAATTATGCTCATTTTCGCACGATTCAGCCTCTAATTCGCACATATCCGCTGCAATTCGACTCTGTACTATCTAGTTATGTTAGGTTATCCTATCTGAGCACAATTCAACACCACAACGAACAATTTTGCTCGTTTTGCACGAATTATGCTCATTTTCGCACGATTCAGCCTCTAATTCGCACATATCCGCTGCAATTCGACTCTGTACTGTCTAGTTATGTTAAGTTATCCTATCTGAGCACAATTCAACACCACAATGAACAATTGTCCTCGTTTTGCACGAATTTTGCTCGTTTTGAACGAATTTTGCTCATTTTCGCACGATTCAGCCTCTAATTCGCACATATCCGCTGTAATTCGACTCTGTACTATCTAGTCATGTTAAGTTATCGTAACTGAGCACAATTCAACACCACAATGAACAATTTTGCTCGTTTTGAACGAATTATGCTCATTTTCGCACGATTCAGCCTCTAATTCGCACATATCCGCTGCAATTCGACTCTGTACTATCTAGTTATGTTAGGTTATCCTATCTGAGCACAATTCAACACCACAACGAACAATTTTGCTCGTTTTGCACGAATTATGCTCATTTTCGCACGATTCAGCCTCTAATTCGCACATATCCGCTGCAATTCGACTCTGTACTATCTAGTTATGTTAAGTTATCCTATCTGAGCACAATTCAACACCACAATGAACAATTTTGCTCGTTTTGCACGAATTTTGCTCATTTTCGAACGTTTCAGCCTCTAATTCGCACATATCCGCTGTAATTCGACTCTGTACTATCTATCCATGTTAAGTTATCGTAACTGAGCACAATTCAACACCACAATGAACAATTTTGCTCGTTTTGAACGAATTATGCTCATTTTCGCACGATTCAGCCTCTAATTCGCACATATCCGCTGTAATTCGACTCTGTACTATCTAGTCATGTTATGTTATCGTAACTGAGCACAATTCAACACCACAATGAACAATTTTGCTCGTTTTGCACGAATTATGCTCATTTTCGCACGATTCAGCCTCTAATTCGCACATATCCGCTGCAATTCGACTCTGTACTGTCTAGTTATGTTAAGTTATCCTATCTGAGCACAATTCAACACCACAATGAACAATTGTGCTCGTTTTGCACGAATTTTGCTCGTTTTGAACGAATTTTGCTCATTTTCGCACGATTCAGCCTCTAATTCGCACATATCCGCTGTAATTCGACTCTGTACTATCTAGTTATGTTAAGTTATCCTATCTGCGCACAATTCGACACCACAATGAACAATTTTGCTCGTTTTGAACGAATTATGCTCATTTTCGCACGATTCAGCCTCTAATTCGCACATATCCGCTGTGATTCGACTCTGTCCCATCTAGTTATGTTAAGTTATCGTAACTGAGCACAATTCGACACCACAATGAACAATTTTGCTCGTTTTGCACGAATTATGCTCATTTTCGCACGATTCAGCCTCTAATTCGCACATATCCGCTGCAATTCGACTCTGTACTATCTAGTTATGTTAAGTTATCCTATCTGAGCACAATTCAACACCACAACGAACAATTTTGCTCGTTTTGCACGAATTATGCTCATTTTCGCACGATTCAGCCTCTAATTCGCACATATCCGCTGCAATTCGACTCTGTACTATCTAGTTATGTTAAGTTATCCTATCTGAGCACAATTCAACACCACAATGAACAATTTTGCTCGTTTTGCACGAATTTTGCTCATTTTCGAACGTTTCAGCCTCTAATTCGCACATATCCGCTGTAATTCGACTCTGTACTATTTATCCATGTTAAGTTATCGTAACTGAGCACAATTCAACACCACAATGAACAATTTTGCTCGTTTTGAACGAATTATGCTCATTTTCGCACGATTCAGCCTCTAATTCGCACATATCCGCTGTAATTCGACTCTGTACTATCTAGTCATGTTAAGTTATCGTAACTGAGCACAATTCAACACCACAATGAACAATTTTGCTCGTTTTGAACGAATTATGCTCATTTTCGCACGATTCAGCCTCTAATTCGCACATATCCGCTGTAATTCGACTCTGTACTATCTAGTCATGTTAAGTTATCGTAACTGAGCACAATTCAACACCACAATGAACAATTTTGCTCGTTTTGAACGAATTATGCTCATTTTCGCACGATTCAGCCTCTAATTCGCACATATCCGCTGTAATTCGACTCTGTACTATCTAGTTATGTTAAGTTATCCTATCTGAGCACAATTCGACACCACAATGAACAATTTAGCTCGTTTTGCACGAATTATGCTCATTTTCGCACGATTCAGCCTCTAATTCGCACATATCCGCTGTGATTCGACTCTGTCCCATCTAGTTATGTTAAGTTATCGTAACTGAGCACAATTCGACACCACAATGAACAATTTTGCTCGTTTTGAACGAATTATGCTCATTTTCGCACGATTCAGCCTCTAATTCGCACATATCCGCTGTAATTTGACTCTGTACTATCTAGTCATGTTAAGTTATCGTAACTGAGCACAATTCAACACCACAATGAACAATTTTGCTCGTTTTGATCGAATTATGCTCATTTTCGCACGATTCAGCCTCTAATTCGCACATATCCGCTGTAATTCGACTCTGTACTATCTAGTCATGTTAAGTTATCGTAACTGAACACAATTCAACACCACAATGAACAATTTTGCTCGTTTTGAACGAATTATGCTCATTTTCGCACGATTCAGCCTCTAATTCGCACATATCCGCTGTAATTCGACTCTGTCCCATCTAGTTATGTTAGGTTATCGTAACTGAGCCCAATGCGACACCACAATGAACAATTTTGCTCGTTTTGAACGAATTATGCTCATTTTCGCACGATTCAGCCTCTAATTCGCACATATCCGCTGTAATTGGACTCTGTACTATCTAGTCATGTTAAGTTATCGTAACTGAGCACAATTCAACACCACAATCAACAATTTTGCTCGTTTGAACGAATTATGCTCATTTTCGCACGATTCAGCCTCTAATTCGCACATATCCGCTGCAATTCGACTCTGTACTATCTAGTTATGTTAGGTTATCCTATCTGAGCACAATTCAACACCACAACGAACAATTTTGCTCGTTTTGCACGAATTATGCTCATTTTCGCACGATTCAGCCTCTAATTCGCACATATCCGCTGCAATTCGACTCTGTACTGTCTAGTTATGTTAAGTTATCCTATCTGAGCACAATTCAACAGCACAATGAACAATTGTGCTCGTTTTGCACGAATTTTGCTCGTTTTGAACGAATTTTGCTCATTTTCGAACGCTTCAGCCTCTAATTCGCACATATCCGCTGTAATTCGACTCTGTACTATCTATTCATGTTAAGTTATCGTAACTGAGCACAATTCAACACCACAATGAACAATTTTGCTCGTTTTGAACGAATTATGCTCATTTTCGCACGATTCAGCCTCTAATTCGCACATATCCGCTGTAATTCGACTCTGTACTATCTAGTCATGTTAAGTTATCGTAACTGAGCACAATTCAACACCACAATGAACAATTTTGCTCGTTTTGGACGAATTATGCTCATTTTCGCACGATTCAGCCTCTAATTCGCACATATCCGCTGTAATTCGACTCTGTACTATCTAGTCATGTTAAGTTATCGTAACTGAACACAATTCAACACCACAATGAACAATTTTGCTCGTTTTGAACGAATTATGCTCATTTTCGCACGATTCAGCCTCTAATTCGCACATATCCGCTGTAATTCGACTCTGTACTATCTAGTCATGTTAAGTTATCGTAACTGAGCACAATTCAACACCACAATGAACAATTTTGCTCGTTTTGCACGAATTATGCTCATTTTCGCACGATTCAGCCTCTAATTCGCACATATCCGCTGTAATTCGACTCTGTACTATCTAGTCATGTTAAGTTATCGTAACTGAGCACAATTCAACACCACAATGAACGATTTTGCTCGTTTTGAACGAATTATGCGCATTTTCGCACGATTCAGCCTCTAATTCGCACATATCCGCTGTAATTCGACTCTGTACTATCTAGTTATGTTAAGTTATCCTATCTGAGCACAATTCGACACCACAATGAACAATTTTGCTCGTTTTGCACGAACTATGCTCATTTTCGCACGATTCAGCCTCTAATTCGCACATATCCGCTGTGATTCGACTCTGTCCCATCTAGTTATGTTAAGTTATCGTAACTGAGCACAATTCGACACCACAATGAACAATTTTGCTCGTTTTGAACGAATTATGCTCATTTTCGCACGATTCAGCCTCTAATTCGCACATATCCGCTGTAATTTGACTCTGTACTATCTAGTTATGTTAAGTTATCGTAACTGAGCACAATTCAACACCACAATGAACAATTTTGCTCGTTTTGCACGAATTATGCTCATTTTCGCACGATTCAGCCTCTAATTCGCACATATTCGCTGTAATTCCACTCTGTGCTATCTAGTTATGTTAAGTTATCCTATCTGAGCACAATTCAACACCGCAACGATCAATTTTGCTCGTTCTGCACGAATTATGCTCATTTTCGCACGTTTCAGCCTCTAATTCGCACATATCCGCTGTAATGCGACTCTGTACTATCTAGTTATGTTAAGTTATCCTATCTGAGCACAATTCGGCACCACAATGAGCAATTTTGCTCGTTTTGCACGAATTATGCTCATTTTCGCACCATTCAGCCTCTAATTCGCACATATCCGCTGTAATTCGACTCTGTACTATCTAGTTATGTTAAGTTATCCTATCTGAGCACAATTCAACACCACAATGAACAATTTTGCTCGTTTTGCACGAATTTTGCTCGTTCTGAACGAATTTTGCTCATTTTCGAACAATTCAGCCTCTAATTCGCACATATCCGCAGTAATGCGACTCTGTACTATCTAGTTATGTTAAGTTATCCTATCTGAGCACAATTCGACACAACAATGAACAATTTTGCTCGTTTTGCACGAATTATGCTCATTTTCTCACGATTCAGCCTCTCATTCGCACATATCCTCTGTAATTCGACTCTGTACTATCTAGTCATGTTAAGTTATCGTAACTGAGCACAATTCAACACCACAATGAACAATTTTGCTCGTTTTGAACGAATTATGCTCGTTTTGAACGAATTTTGCTCATTTTCGAACGATTCAGCCTCTAATTCGCACATATCTGCAGCAATTCGACTCTGTACTATCTAGTTAGGTTAAGCTATCCTATCTGAGCACAATTCAACACCACAACGAACAATTTTGCTCGTTTTGCACGAATTATGCTCATTTTCGCACGATTCAGCCTGTAATTCGCACATATCCGCTGCAATTCGACTCTGTACTATCTAGTTATGTTAAGT